>NW_007726832.1:248452-277321 GCF_000696425.1 Galeopterus variegatus
GAGGGAGGGAGGGAGGGAGGGAGGGAGGGAGGGAGGCAATGTTATAGTATATAGGTGATGCTCAAAACTCAACAATTTTAAAAAATCCAATTAATGGGGCAAAAGACACGAACAGATATTTCACTGAGTTGAACTACAGATGGCAAATAAGTACTTTTAAAGATATTCAACATCATTAGCCACTTGGGAAATGCAAGTAAAACCACAATGGAATATCACTACACTCCTATCAGAATAGGTAAAATGAAAAATAGTGACAACACCAAATGCTGGCAAGGATGCAGAGAAACTGGGTCACTCATACCATGCATTACTAGTGGGAATGTAAAATGATATAGCCACTCCAGGAAACAGTTTGGTAGTGACTCGATGTGTTAAATATAGAATTTCCATTTGAGTCCCTGTTACATAAATGAGCTGAAGATGGTTTCTGTATATTCATCCTATGTTGTTTATTTCTTTACAGGCCAGGACCTTAAAAGCCCACCAGCTCCAAGATCAAATTTTTACAGATCCTGTTGTTTTAAATATAGCACAAATAAGCACATTTTTAGCCAGTTAGAGCCTGCCTGCTTTGCATACCCCACATAACTGCACCCAACATCTGCTAGCCACAAATAAGATAAACCATGGGGCTTAAAGACCCCAAGCCACTGCTGCCCTTTGGAGTCCTCTAACCCAGAGACTCCCCACCATGCTGCTGAGCCACATCACCTAGACGCTTAAGCTCCCTCTCTAACTGCCCTCCATGAGTTCCCTTGCCCTCCTCCTCTTAATAAAATAAAAAGGGGAAATTTAGACACAGAGACAAATGCACACAGAGGGAAGATGATGTGAAGATGGTCATGTGATTATGTAGGAACAGATTGAACTGATGGCAGCTGCGAGCCAAAGACTACCGGCCACCACCAGAAGCTAGGAAGAGACTAGGAATGGTTCTACCCAGACAGAGTCTCAGAGGGAGCTGAAACCTTGATTTTGTATGTCTAGCTTCCAGAACTGTGAGGCAATACATTTCTGTTGTTTCAAGCCACCCAGTTCGTGGTACTTTGTTATGGCAGCCCTATCAAACTACTACACCTTGGGGGCCGGCCCGTGGCTCACTAGGTAGAGTGCGGTGCTGATAACACCAAGGCCCCGGGTTCGGATCCCACATAGGGATGGCCGGTTCGCTCACTGGCTGAGCGTGGTGCTGACAACACCAAGTCAAGGGTTAAGATCCCCTTACCAGTCATCTTTAAAAAAAAAAAAAACAAAACTACTACACCTTGGGGGCCGGCCCGTGGCTCACTAGGTAGAGTGCGGTGCTGATAACACCAAGGCCCCGGGTTCGGATCCCACATAGGGATGGCCGGTTCGCTCACTGGCTGAGCGTGGTGCTGACAACACCAAGTCAAGGGTTAAGATCCCCTTACCAGTCATCTTTAAAAAAAAAAAAAACAAAACTACTACACCTTGGAATATTACTCAGCAATAAAAGGAGTTAACTATTGATAAATACAACAACTTGGAAAATTATGCTGAGTTAAAAATAAAAAGCCAATCCCCAAAAGTTACATACTGTATAATCTCATTTATATAACATTTTTGAAATGATAAAAGTTTAGAAAAGGAGAACAGATTAGTGGTTGCCAGAGTTTAGGGATGGGGCTGGTGGACTGAGGGTATGGCTATAAAAGAGCAACACAAAGGATCCTTGTGGAAATGTTCTGTATCTTGACTGTGGTGCTGGATATATGAACCTACACACATGATAAAATTGTATAGCACTTAACAGACACCTACACATGAGTGTAAGTAAAACTGGAGAAATCAGAATCAAATCAATGAATAGTATGTCAATATTCTGATTGTGATGTTATACTATAGTTTTACAAAATGTTACCATTTTGAAAACTGAGCAAAGTGTCAATGGGTCCTTCTGAATTATTTCTTACAACTGCATGCGAATCTACAATTATTTCAATAAAAATTTCAATTAGAATAAAGCATCAGTTGGCTGTTAAGAACAAACTTTGAACGGCAATGGTGGCAGCAGCGAGAACAGCTTGGAAACTTGCAGAAATCCAGATGAATGGATGGTGGCTTCACCTATGCTACTGCTACTCTATAGGAAGAAGTAGTTGGATTCTAGATATATAGCATATATAGTATTTTGAAGGTAGAACTAATGAAATTTGCTGACAGATACATGTATGGTGTGAGAGAAAGAAGTGTCAAGGATTTTTCAAGATTTTAAGATGGAGAAAACTGCAGGTAGAAGAGGGTTTAGCAGTAGGATGGGGGGAAGAGATAAAGATAGTGAAGCTCAGGGATTGGATGAGATCATCAAGAGAATAACTGTAGATAGAGAAAAGAGAAAATCTAAGAACTGAGACTTTAAAAGGAAGTTAACTCAAAAGGGTACCTCAAAAAGTTTGTTACCCAATTATGAAAATATGGAACATCCAAGTATGCAGATTCACAGACTACTTGCAAAAAGAGTCTGTAACCCACAGGCTGGGAATTATTGGACTGGGATATCTTGGATAAGGGCATGGACCTCAGGACTTCAGTTCATGTGCCACCCAAGGAACCCGGGAGGAGAATACCCTCCTTCCCCACCTCTCCCGAAAACAAATAACAAACACACAAAAAATCAGCAGGCCCAAAGTGGTTACTGTCATATTCTGCAAATGTATAGCTCAGTTGGTAGAGATTTACTATGTAAATATCATGAAGAATGACTTCATTCTGCCACCTGATCCAATCTTTCCACTGGGAGCTTGGCTGCTACCCCAAGAGCCAGCCTGTTAGACTTATGGTTGATACAGACTCCAGGAGATGTGGCCCAATCTGCCACCCTCCTCATCATGCTTCTCACCCCATATGTTGGCTGGTTCTTAATTCTCTGCAACGGTATTAGAATCTTCCTCTGTGAACCCAATTAGAGTATGTTCACCAAGCAAAACTAATGTGCCCTCTGCATGAAGTATATACAGAAATGTTCAACATGTTGGTTTTGGGGGACTCAAAGCAACAAACTGATGGTGCTCCCATAATGCCTGTCACTCCTGGACAGGGCCAGAGGGTGAGAAGAAAGGAAAAAGGAAGGGAAAGAGGATGGGAACACTTTGGGGCACAGCTGCCACCTACTGCTGCTCTTCCATCCTGGAAAAACAATGAAAGCTGAAAGTGAGAGCTCAGTTTCCTGGGCTCCTAGTGAGGCGGTAATATTTCTAAGCCAATTAGTTACACAGAGGGTGGGAAGGTTGCCCAGTTTGGAGATACAAAGCATGGAGAGGGCTGGATGGAGACAAGAGCTGTTTTTGGTTGTGAGGAGCATGGCTGTCAATGTTGGTGACAGGAGAATGAAGTAGAAAACTGGTTTCTGCATTGTGGCTTCAAAGCTCAAACCTAGTGATGTCAGCAAGTTATGGGAGGCAGAGGAACTAGGCTAAGGTGGGGACAAAAGTTTTGATAGCCAGATCTTGCCTGCCTCCCCATCCCTGTTGTAGGTGGCTGGGGCCCTACAGGGCATTCCATGATTGTGGGCATGAAGGAAGCAGAGGACGAGAATTACCTGTGGTATTAGTCAAAGGCACAGATTCCGAAGTCTAACCTCAGGCTTCCTAAAACAGTATCTCTGCAGGAGGACTCTGGGAAATCTGCATTTTAACAAGTTCCCCCGGATGGTCCTAATCTGAAACCTATCCACACAGTGGTTTTTGGAAATCCCTGAGCCAAAGGCCTTCTAACACCCTTTCCAGCTTCAAGAGGCCAGGACTGTAGTCTCTAGCCCCAATACCAGCCAGTGTAGCCTGGAGAGAAGTGAGTTCAGGAGAAGTTGCTTTGCACAGCCAGGGAAAAGGAGGTGAATGCTCCTCAGGGCAATGACTGCATTTCCAGAAGGCTCCAGCCCCCCTGGTAAGGGATGGTACAGTTGCGAGAGCACTGTGTCAGGAGTCACACACCACTCCTGCCTTTGGTGACATTTAAAGCATTTATAATAGCTCACATCTCAATGTATTTAGAATCTACTATGTGCCAAATCCTTTGCTAAGCATTTTACATTTTTTTTCCTTCCTTATGACAACTCTCTGAGGTGGTATTATTACCGACCCATTTATGGAAGGGGGGGAAGCTGAAAGTCAGAAAAGGGAAGCAACTTGCCCAAGATCACACAGCTCTTAACCATCATGCTAGGTCTGGGTCATCTCACCTAGGTAACAAAGGAGTACTTTGGCAAAGTCCTTTTGTTTTGTTTCATTTTAATTTTAACATTTAATTGTACATGTTTGTGGGGTACAGTGTAGTGTTTCAATATATCATATACTGCGCAATGATTCACTTAGGGTAAGTAGCAGTTTTGTGAGGCCGTTTCGAGTCATTAAAACTAAAGGAGCCACGCTCATGTCCCAAGGCAGAGTTGAAGGTAAGCTTTGGAAATGGCCTGAGTTTTAGTAACCCTCAAGTCCTACCTGATTAATTGTTTGGGTATACACCCCTGTGAAGTGGATTTTCTGTTCACCTTAGTCCCAACATGTTCTTACTTTATCCACACCAGGATCCACACTAATGCACAAAATGCCTTTGTGAGAATTAGAAAAAGGTTTCCCTCTAATATATGCAGCTTAATAGGCACAGGGCTTGGAGAACAGATTGAGAGTTTGGGCAGATTAGAGAAAGATCATTCTTCCTCTGGGTGAATGTATCCCTGAATCAGGTGTATGGCTTGGGGAGTGGAGAATGGGCTAGATTACAGCCTCCATAGACTCCCCTGGCCTTGCACCCTTGTGCAGAGTCCAAGATGCTGAACTCTACACAGCAGACCTTCTCACCACCATGCCCAGTACTTTTTCTGGCCTCTAGACCCAGAGGTTGGCCAATCTCAGGGGGATGAGAAAAGAGGGAGTTACTCCCTGAAGGACACCCAGCCTTTGGAGAAGGAAACTAGGGAAGGACTTCTTGAGCTTCTTGAATGTATAGATTAATGTTTTTGTCAAAGTTGGGAAGTGTTCAGCTATTAGTTCTTGGAACATTCTTTTTGCCCTTTTCTCTCTCCTCTCCTAGGACTCCTATTATGCATATAATGGTAACTTGATGGTATTCCACAGGTCTCTGAGGCTCTGTTCTTTTTTTTTTTTCATCCTTTTCTTCTTTCTGTTCCTCAGACTGTATAACCTTGATTGATCTATCTTCAAATTCGCTGATTCTTTCTTCTACCAGCTCACATCTGCTGATATTTATTTCAGTAATTGTACATTTCAGTTCCAGAATTTCTATTGTGTTATTTGTTGTAATGTCTGTCTCTTTACTGGTATTCTCTATTTGATGAAAAATTGTCATCATACCTTCCTTTAATTCCTTAAACATGGTTTTCTTTAGTTCTCTGAACATATTTATAATAGTTGCTTGAACTCTTTGTCTGCTAAGGCCAACATCTGGGCCCACTCAGAAACGGTTTCTATTGACTGCTTTTTTTTTTTTTTTAACCTGTATGTGAGTCACACATTTCTCTTTCTTTTTATGTCTCATATTTGTCGTTGTTGTTGTTGTTGAAAACTGGACATTTTCAATAAAATATTGAGCAACCCTAGATACTGATCACTGCCCCTTGGGGCTTGTTGATGTTTTGTTCATTTGTTTATTTGTTTAGTGACTTGGCTGGACTAATTCTGTGAAATCTATTTCCCCTTCAGTATGTAGCCTCAGATGTCCCTGCTGAGAATTGTTTCCCTTGTTTTCTTTTTTAAGACTGACTTCCTAGGAGTTGTCCCTAGGTCAGCATAGCTACCATGGTGGTTAAGAGCTCAAATCCTGGCTTTGTTTCTTATTAACTTTGTGACCTTGGGTCAGACATTTAACCATTTAATTTCCTCATCTTGTCCTCATCTTTCAAATGGGGACATTAATGCTTACTTCACAGGCTTCCTGAGATAGATAATCTAGCCCCTGCTTACCTTCTAAACCCATCTCAGAGCTAACACCCCTTCTTGCTCAAAACACTCAAACCACATTGATTTCTTTATGTTCCTGGAATCTACTAAGTTCTTTCCTGCCTTGTGGTCTTTGCATATTATAGTCAGTCTGTCTGAAGTGTATCTTCACCAGTTCTTCATAAGGCTGGCTTTCCTCTCACCCTTTAGGTCATAGCTCAAATATCACCTCTGCAGAGTGGACTATCCTGGCAACTTCATCTAAAACAAAACAAAACAAACAAAACAAAACAAAAAAATCCCTGACTGCTCCCCACTCCCTTCACTCTACCACATTACCTTACTTTATTTCCTTCATAGAACTTACCAGTACCTGAACATTAGTGGGATAGTGCCAGACTACCTGGGTTTGAATCCTGGCTCTCCCACTTCCCAGCTCTGTGATTTTGGGCAAGTTATTTAACTATTCTGAGCCTCAGTTTCTTGATCTGTAAAAGAGGAATAACAGTGTCTGCTTCACAGTGTTGTTGTGAGGACTAAATGAGTTAATATGTGTAAAGTACTCAGCAGTGTCTGACACATAGTAAGACTGTCTCTCAGTGTTAACTACTGTAGTACCAGCCTCCAAGGCGGCCCTCCAACGATTTCCGCCTCCTGGTAGTCACACAGTGTTTGGTCTGTGTGATAAGGCAGAAATAATGGAATGTCACTTCTGATATTAGGTTATAAAAAACTTCACCTTTCATCTTGGGCACTCTCACTCATTTGTGCTGTCTCTCCTGGATCACTCACTCAGGGGGAAAGGAGCAAGCTGCCATGTCAAACAGCCCATGCAGGCTTCTCAGTTCACATGGTATGTCACAAATAGAGGCCTTCTACAATTACATGATTGAGCTTGGCAGCAGATTCTCCATCCCTCATTGACAGTTTGACTGCTGCATCATGAAAGATCCGGGGCCAGAACTCTTCAGCTAAGCCGCTCTTGGATTTCTGAACTTCAGAAACTGTTTGAGATAATAAACATTTGTTTTAAGCTGATAAGTTTTAGAGTAGTTTGTTATGCAACAATAGATAATGAATGCAGCTATTAAATTATCTTGATGGATTACCCGATTTTTATCAGCCCTCTCTTCTCTGCTGTATCCCTAGACTCTTTTAGTGGACTGCTAGTTTAGAGTGAATACAAGCATTTTGGGGGGTGAGTATGCTTCAAAATTTGACTAGAGGGCTTGGATAGGCCTCATTTGAGTGTTACTATACTATTTCTGGTGTCATAGTAAGAGCTAAGGGCCAGGAATCACAACTGTTTTCATTCGATATCTGAATGATCTTCGATAGTCATTTCATACCTCTAAACATTCACATCTCTTAAATAGGGAAAACAATTCCATACATACCTATAAGGGTAGTTGTGAAGATGAAAAGAGATAATAGATGAGGAACCCAGTGGGAGAATAAAGAGTATCAGGACAACTTCAAATTTCTTCTAACAACTGTTTTGTGTTGAACATTTTGTGGAAAAACATCTTCCGAATTTAAAAATATATATATTATTATTAATTTCTACCTTGGTATGTGGAATTAAAGACTCTGAGGTAGTTATATTATAACAATGTTTTCCATTCATCCTCCACTTTGGCAGTTCTTCAAGTAGCAACCATTTTGCCAACACAAAGATTTTTTTCCCCTCATGAACCAAGACATCATTCTCTTTCAATAGTTGTGATTTTCCCTCATCCTATTAATTCCCTTCACTTTTGGTTTCAGATGCAATTTCTTTTTGCCAGCAAACAGCTCGGCATTGAAATGATGCCTTTACCATTTGAGCAATTTTCTCTTTGAGCAAATAACTGCCCATAATTTCGAATTGACACTTTTCCTTAATGTCCTGGTCGCCACATTCCCAGGCGTGCTGCATGACAATTTTTCTATTAATGTACTTTTTTTAGTGACTGATTGAATAACTTACTGAGAGCCACACAGTAAAAAATTATGCTGCTTTATAAAGGAATGAGGAATCTTTCTATGTACTACTATTATATGATCTCCAGCATCTACTGTTAAGTTAAAAAAACAAAGTACAAAATAATGTATACAGAATGCTACCTTTTATCTGAGAAAGAGGGAGAATAGGAGTTTGTGTTTATGTCTATATTTTAAAGCAATACTGGAAGGATAAGCCAAAAATAATAAAATGGCTACCTATAAAAGGAGGGAAAGACCAGGGTGAAAAGAACAGGGAAGGAAGCTAAACTTACGTAAATGTACCTTGTTTTGTATATTTGTCTCTGGGACCATGTAGCTGTTTTACAAATTTTTAAAAAATTAAATAAAACAAAACAGCAAATTAATCACTAAAAATGTAAACATGAAATGAAACTGATAGACTTAACTGTATGTTAAAATGGTAACCTCACCTTAAACACACAGAAAGGAATTATCTCTGTAAAACACAATAATGTGACCACATATCACTAGGAGGATATACCCTAGGAACAAAAGCAGCTGCAAATACTTGTAAATCTTAAAGTGTTTCTTAATAATAACATTGCTAGTAATAATATTGGTAATGTTATGAAACTATGTCTTAGTTCAGGTTGATATACCAAAATATCATAAACTGGATGGCTCATAAATACCAGGAATTTATTTTTCGCAATTCTAGAGGCTGGAAGCGCAAGATCAGGGTGCCAGCATGGTCAGATTCTGGTGAGGGCCAGCCTCATTCCCGCTGTGTCTTCATATGGTAGAAAAAGAGCTAGCTGGCTCTCTGGATTCTTCTTATAAGGGCATTAATCCCATTCATGAGGTCTCCACCGTCATGACATTATTATTTCCCAAATGAGCCATCTCCAAATACCATCACATTGGAATTAGGTTTCAACATTCACATTTTAGGGAGGCACAAACACTCAGTCCATTGCACCATAATAAATATTTTAGAATAAAGCAAACAAATTATTTTACTAACGTCATTGGGAACTGATATTTTCAGTATATAAGAAAAGAGATACAAATATAAAATAAAATAAGTAGAAACCCTATAATCCTATATTTGAATTTGAAATGTTAGTATGAATTCATGAGGTCATTTTTTCTTAAAAAAATATTTACTTCATAGCTGTGATTTATGAAGTAAAACAGCTCTTAGAAAATATAAACATAGCAGCAAATCAACCACCACAGCACTCGGATTGTGGTTTCTAAACACTATTTCCTATTCAAAGGAATCAGGGTTACTGAAGAAATAGCTGGTACCAAGTCTGTGGCAGGATGTACACAAGATGAGCCCAGAAATATGCAGATGAACCCAGCTTTCCTGTCATACCAGGAAGTAAGAAAACTAACAAACACTACTGAGGTTTTGTCAAAAAGGACACAGAAGCCAACCTAAAGGGTTTCCAGAAGAAGATAGGACAATTTGATCATTAAAAAGAATAATAACTGCAATGACTATAACACATAAAAATGTTTAAATAAATGAGCTTGTGATGATATTAAAACAAAGCAAAACAAAACAAATTTATTTAGTCACTTTTGGGGGATGCTAGGGAGCCACCTCATTCTAAAAACAGATGAATAAAATATGTAAGAAATTTCTACAACTCAATAGCAAAATGATCATAATAATAACTCAATTTTTAAAATGTGAAAAAGACTTGAATAGACAATTCTTCAAAGAAGATATACAGATGGCCAGCATGTATATGAAAAAATGCTCAAAATCACTAATTATCAGAGAAATGCAAATTAAAACCACAATGAGATATCTTCTCATACCTGGTAGGATGGAGATCATCAAAAAGACAAAAGATAAGTGTTGGAGAGGGTGTGGAGAAAAGGGAACCCTTGTACACTGTTGGTGGGAATGTAAGTAGGTATAGCCAGTCTGGAAAACAATAAGGAGGTTACTCAAAAAATTAAAAATAGAACTACCATATGATACAGCAATCCCACTTGTGGGGATATATCCAAAGGAAATAAAATCACTATTGAATGAAATATTTGCACTCCCATGTTTACTGCAACATTATTCACAATAGACAAGATATGCAAACAACCTAAATGTCCATCAATAGATGAGTGGATAAAGAAAATGTGTTATATATACAATAGTACTTCAAAAAGTTCAAGGAAAAATAGAATTAAAAGATAATATGAATCTTTTCATGAATTTTTAAAGTACCCTCAAATATGTAATGGAATATTATTCAGTCTTTAAAAGGGAAATCCTGCCATTTGTGACAACGTGGATGAACCCGGAAAACGTTATGCTAAGTGAAATAAGCCAGGCACAGAAGGACAGATATTGCATGATTTCACTTATATACAGAATCTGAAATAGTCAAACTCCTAAAAGCACAGAGTAGAATGGGGTTGCTAGGGATTTGGGAGAGCGGGGGAATGGGGAGATATTGGTCAAAGAGTAGAAAGTTTCAGTTATGCAAGATGAATAATTTCTAGAGATGTAATGTACAGCATGGCAACTATAGGAAACGATCTTGTATTGAATACTAGAAATTTGCTAAGAGGGTGGGTCTTAAGTGTTCCCACCACACAATAAAAAATGGTAACTACATGAGGTGATGTGTATGTTAGCTACCTTAACTGTGTTGATCATCTCACAATGCATACATATATCAAAACATCAAGTTGTACAACTTAAATATGTACAATTTCTGTTTTTCAATTATAACCCAATAAAGCCGGGAAAGAAAGAGAACCAGAAATTATGTGTCTCTTGATATGGTGCAATAAAAACTACACAGAACCATCTATGATATATACTTACCAAAATATCAAACTGAATCCAGTCTAAACTCTATGTCTAAACTGGATTTCAGTTTACAGGTAATTCAGGAAACACAAGAACATATACAAATGACACTACAGAACTGCAATCAGAAAAAAAAAAGAAAATGTTGGTAGCTCTATGGGAAAAATGAATGAATGAATAAATAACAAGTAAATAAATAAATCTCTTCTTAAAACAAATTGTAAAAAAAAATAGGAGAGATTAAAAGAGATTTAAAATTTCTATTTCATGATGAATAATAGTGGCCACCTAAATATGAATCTCTCCATATGTCCTGCAAAAACAACACACACACATACACACATCAAAAAGGAGAGCAAATAAAATCAACTCAACCCATGCTTGCAATGTAACTCTGTCTCATGACAGAGAACTTCAGTTACTTCAAATTAACTGTAAGTGGGCAAACACCCAAATCCAGCAGACCCCGTTTTGGAACCCAAGCCTGAGGGGAGAGTTGGAGATAGACATTAGTGAGTATACATAAAAGAAGATGGAAGTATGAGGATCCTAGGGGTGAAAAAACACAGATAAAATCACCCACAGAAGGATAAAATATAACCAAAAGTAGAAAAATATTGAGAGTGTGTCTGAGATCTAGCATATCAAAGCACCAGCCACTGGGAAATCTAAAGAAAGAGAATTAAGATTTTATGGGATGGATTTCCACTTCTGGGAAGATAGAGTAGATGTGCTTTTCTCTATTCCTCCCAGTAAGTACAACTACAAATCTTTGACAGTATATATAAAACAAGCACAGAACACTCTGAAAAGTGGAGACAAGTCAGACTGGCTAGGGAACTAGGGACTCAGAGAATGAAATGATGGCGAGTTGCCTACATTTTCTTTTTGCCTCATATATCCCAGAGTTGTAGCTGGCAACCTGGAAATGCCAATAGGCATACAGATAAAAAAAAAAAAAAGTCCAAACAAAAGTGTGCTCCTTCTAGCCAAAGGACCAGAAAACAACAAGCTAGCAAGACAGAAATCTTTTACACAATACCACTCTATTCCACCCAAACATCACCACAAAAACCGTGGGTCCCCCACCTCCACCCTTCCTAGATTATGATGAGGTACTCCAACCTCCACCACCATGGTAGTATCAGAGAAGGCTGAGACTTTCATCTCCACCTCACCCTCCTGCAGTGTCCGCAGAAACCATGCATAGACTTCCACACACCACCACCACCCCCTGGTGAACCTCCCCCTCCACACTGGGGTGGTGTCAGAAAAGGCCTAATGGAGAATCATGACTTTCACCATGACATAAGTGGTAAAGAGGTCACCCAACACAGTGGAGGCCATGTGGGGAAGAGTAACAAGACACTTCTATCCATCCCAGCCAAGGAAGTAGAAATTGAGGCCTAATGGAAAGCCAGAACACCCACTCCTACCCAACAGTAAGGGGGAGCCTCCTTTCTTGGTGTCAATAGAGCCTACGTGAGGAACGTGGAATTCCACCATAACCTGGAAGTAATGAATTGACATGCCCTCACCCCTCCCAGAGCAGTGTCAGAAGAAGCCAACTAAAATAAAATGTTTGGATGAGATCCAGAGTCTATTAACATAATATTCAAAATGTCCAGGTTTAAATAAAAAAAAATCACCTATCATACGAAGAACCAGGAAGATCTCAAACTGAATGAGAAAAGACAATCAACAAATGCCAACGCTGAGATGACACTGATGCTCGAATTATCTGACAAACAATAGAGAGAGAATAGACTAAAAAATAATGAACAGAGCCTCAGGGACTTGTGTACCTATAAAAAAAGATATGACATTCGTGTCATTGGAGTCCTGTAGGGAAAGGAGAAAAAGGAAAGGGCTGAAAGAGTACTAAAAGAAATAATGGTTGAAAACTTCCCACATGTGTTGCAAAACACAAACCTACAGATTTAAGAGGGTAAGCAAATCCCAAACAGTATACACCCCAAGAAATCTACACCAAGACACATCATAGTCAAACTTCTGAAAACTAAAGATAAAGAAAAATCTTGAAAGCAGTGAGAAAGAAATGATGCATTATCTATGGGAGAAAAACTATTCAAACGATATCAGATTTCTCATTAGAAACCACGGAGGTCAGAAGAAAATGGCACATTTTTCAACTGCATGAAACAAAAGAACTGCCAACTCAGAATCCTATATACGGAGAAAATATCATTCAAGAATGAAGGGGAAATCAAGATATTCTCAGATAAGGAAAAATTATGAGAATTTGTCACCAGCAGAACTACCCTAAAAGAATGGTGCAAGGAAGTTCTCTAAACAGAAAGGAAATGACAAAAGAAATCTTGGAACATGAGGAAGGAAGGAAGAACACAAAAGCAAAAATATGGGTAAATACAACAGATTTTCCTTTTTCTCTCAAGTTTTTAAATTATTTGTGACATGTGGAGGAAAAATTATAACACTGCCTTGTATGTTTCTGGATATGTGTAAAAGAAATATTTAAGACAATTGCATCATAAATAGGGGAGGATTCAGGGACATAAAGAGAGGTAAGTTCTACATTTCACTTGAAATGATAAAATAAGGACACCTGTAGATTGTGATTGCATATATTTACAGTCAGTTCTCAATATTCATAGCAGTTATGGTCTGTAAAACTGCCCTGAACACTGAATTCATGAATATTGAAACATTGCTCTGGCTACAAGTAACTCATGTGATATATTTATAATATAGCATAGTATTCTATACATTGCTGGATTTGATTTGCTAAAAATTTTAGGATTTTTGTATTTACGTTCTTGACAGATACTGACCTGTCCTTATCTTTTCTTTATAACGTCTTTGTCATATTTTATAAAAGTTATGCTGGCCTTATGAAACAAGCTGCTAAGTGTACCCTGCTTTGCTTTCCTCAGCAAAAGTTTGTGCTAGATTTTCTCCTTAAATATTTAGAAGCATTCACCAGTGTTGTCATCTGGCCTGGCATTTTTTTTCCTAGGGCAAGTTTTTAATTATGGTTTTGCATTTCTTTAATAGATATAGGACTCTTCACATTTTTAATTTTTCTAGTTGGTTTTGGTAAATTATGTTTTTAAATGAATTTGTCTGATTCACCCAAATTTTCAAAGTTACTGGCATGAAGTTCTTCATAATATCTTCTTAATATCATTTTAATATCTTTAGGATGTGTAGTATCTCCTTTTTTATTTATGAAATTGGTAAATTTTGTTTTTTTGCTTTTATTTGCTTGGTCAGACTTGCTGAGAGATGCATTAATTCTTTTTCTATCTTCTTGAGTTAGACACGTAGATTGTTGATTTATTATCTCTCTTTTTAAATATACACATCATATATTATATATATTTAACTATACATCTTCCTTTAAGCACTGCTTTAATGGTATTCTATAAACTTTAATATGAATTTCATTTAGATATACTGTAGTTATAGTTGATAAAATGAACAGAGATTAAGTGCATGGTTCGATGTGTTTTAACAAATGAATACATCTGTGTGATCAAAACCCTTATACAAACATAAAATATTGCTATCACCTTAGAAAGTTTTCTCACAGCCCTTTACAGTTAATCATCCATCCCCCTTCCACCCAGAGGCAACCACTATTCTGAGTATTATTCAATTACATCAGTATACCACTGCTTACTTATGCATTCTCCTTTTGATGGACATTAAATTTTTACCAGTGTTTAGCTCCTGAACAAAGCTGCGGTGGGCATGCTTGTTTAAGAATTTTTGTGGACATATGTCTTCATTTTTTTAGTAATCAACTAGGAGTGGAATTGCTGAATCATAAGGTAGGTATACATGATGGTTAATTTTATGTGTCAACTTAAATTTTAGAAACGTCATTTTCAATTGATATAGTAATGAAAACAACAGGTATTTCTAGGCTGTGATAACTTTGGAATATATTTCTGATAAATTATTTTGTAATATAAATTGTATTACACCTACAGCTGATGATTCTTGCAGAACAATTTTTTGAAAAAGATCTAACTCTTCGCAAGAATCAGTTTTCAATAAGTGTGAATTTAACTTAAAATGTATATTTATACAATGATGTGTTAAGTAGAATTCTAAAAATGGCCCCTAAAATGTAGTGCCCTAATAATCCCTGGAGCCTGTATAGATATATATATGAGGAGATACTACTCTCATGATTGTGTTATATTTTATGGCACAGTTGACCTTAAAATAGTAAGATTATTTAGGTGAGCCTAGTCAAATGACATGAGCACCTGTAAATAGAGTTTTCTCCAGTATTAGCAGAAAAGGAAGTCAAAAGGATTTGAAGCATATGAGGAATTCAACATGAGGGATCCTGCTTCCAGCTGTGATGATGTCAGAGGCGTGTAAGAAGGTTTCTCCACTGTAAAGTTGATTTTTTTCCCTATTTGGAAGCAGGTCACTAAGTCTTGACCACACTCAAGAAGGTGGTAGTGGTGATAATAATTAAGTTCCGTATCCTGGAGAAGAGAATCCAAATAAATTATGTGGAATTCTTTTGTAAGGAAGATTTGTCTCTATTCCCCATTCATTTATTTATTCAATCATTTATTTACACCAGTAAGGACTCAAATATATGTATTTCATACTTTGTGTTATAATCCAGTACTATGTTATTTACTTTATTGCTCAGATTTTTCCATCTTTGGCCATTGAGAGCTCTTTCAGGTTGGCTCCTGTGTGCCTTTGATGTGCCCCACCTTTTTTTTTCAGCACTTCCTTTCTAGTACTACAAGATGCTCCAGGCTCATCTTGTATTTTCCTTGGATTTTTTTAAATAATGAATTAAGACCATTAACATTTATTGATATGACCGATATGTTTAATTTCAGCTGTCATATAATTTTATTTCATATTTACTCTGTATCAGTCAGGCTAAACCAGAGAAGTAAAGCTAGGGGGGAGAGAGAGAGAGAGAGAGAGAGAGAGAGAGAGAGAGAGAGAGAGAGAGAGAGAATTACAAGAATCGGCTAATGCAACTGTGGGGCTAGCTAAGCAAGCCTGAAATCCATATGAAAAGCAGTCATGAAGGGAAAATCACTGGCAGATTCAAACTCCACAGGTACAGGCTGAAGCTGCTGCCACAGACAGAATTTCTTCTGTCTCTTGGAGAAACTTCAGTCCTGTTTTTAACTCTTTCTAACTGATTTAGTCAGCCCACTCAGAATATCCAGGATAATCTCCCTTACTTAAAATCAATGGATTAGGGGCTTTAATTGCATCTGCAAGATCTTTTTACAGCAACATCTTGAATAGTGTTTGATTGAATAACTGGGGGCTGTGGCCTAGCCAAATTGGACACATCATAAGAGGCATCACACTGTGCATATTGTTATATTTACTGCGTTTGTCCACGTGGGCTCTTTTCTTGTCTTGGTATTTAGGTGCTTTTGTAATTTTGTCCCAGTCGTTACCTTTAAACTATTGCCTTTTATAATACCTTACTCTCCTTTTCCTTATTTAACCTTCTTCTATCTGGTTTGTCAAATTTAATCTTTGTTTCATTTTCTTTTACATTTATGTTTTCCTTAGGCAAAAATCAAGCAGAACTAGTATTTAAAAGTATACTTAAAAGAAAAAAGCTTTCCAGAAATAAAAGAAGACCTGGATCATCATACTGCTATGGCCCATCATGTATCTGGGAAAATTGAACCACAAAGGTTAACAACGAGAAAAATCCCAGTACCAACTCCTAGACTTTAAATGCGAAGAAATAATCCACAGAGCTTCTTGGCAAAAAGATGAAGTAACTTTAAAAGAATGAAAATCAGTTAAGCATTACATTTCCCAACAGCAACATGGAAAGCAAGACAACAATGGAGTTTTCAAGAAATTCAAGGGAAAAGAGTGTGGACCAAGAATTTTACATCCAAACAAGCTGTCTTTCAATTATCAATTACAATTTAGTCCTCATTTCTATGATGATTTTGTCTTTAATTACTTTCCTGAATTCGGTTAACTGTCATTTCACATCTTTGTTTTTATGTCCACCTCTACTATGAGCTTTGAATTTCTAATTTAAAGTATTTTACTATCTTGTGATGTATTACAGTTTTCTTTTGCCTCATGCTTAATTTTCATCACTGAAATGTTTTGATTCTAATTTTATGATTTTGTTCACAGTGCACTTGTATAAATATTTACAGCCACTTTCTGTTCATTTAAAAATATTTCCTTGGATAGGGATAACAGTTGCATTAGGATGTAGAGGCTAATTAGGTTTTCATTTTTATTTATTTAATTTTTAAAAGATAGTTTATTATACATATATGTGGGTACAATATGTAATAGTTGTGTATAATGTGTAATGTTCAGGAAAGTCAGCTTATTCATCATTAGATTCAAGAGTGCTCTTTACTGTGGTATAATAAAGTGGGTTTTGATTTTTTGGTCGGGTTTTTTTTTTTTTTTTTTTGTGGTGATGGTCATGATGTGTTTTCTGTTTCTGTTGTTCTGTCTTTGTTGTTTCTGCAGGATTTAAAATTTTCCCCACTTGCATCCTTCTTCCCTTCATCAGCAAGTCTCTAAGGGATGCTGTCTTCCCAATTTGACCCCACAGAAGTGGCAGCTTCCTGAGGCTTCCTCCTATGGTCCCATGAAGTTTTTTAAAATCAAACTTGTACTTTGAGATAACTGTAGATTCACTTGTATTTGTAAGAAATGATACGGAAAGATCCTGTGTACCCTTTAACCAGTTTCTCCCAATAGTAATGTATTGAAAAAGAATAGAAAATATACCACAATTAGGATATTGATATAGATACAGTCAAGACACAAAACATTTCCATTACCACAATGATCACTCATGTTGTCCTTTTATACTCACCTCCACTTTCTTCCTATTCCCACTCCCTCTTAAATCCCTTCCAACCACTAATCTGTTCCCAATCTTTATAATTTTGTCATGTCAAGAATATTATGTAAATGAAATCATATGGCATGTAACTTTTGGGGATTGGCTTTTTTCTTCACTCACCATAATTCTTCGGTGATTCATGCAGGTTGTTATGTATATCAATAGCTTGTTTTTTTATTGTATGCATGTACAGTATTTTAATGATTCCCTCATTGCAGGATACCTGGGTTGTTTCTAATTTTTGCTTATCACAAATAAAGCTGCCATGAATATTTATGTATGTGTTTTTGTGTGGACATAAGTTTTTATTTCTCTGGAATAAATGCTCAGTAGTATGATGGCTGGTTATATGGGAAGCTTACGTTTAGTTTTTTAAGAAACTGTCAAACTATTTCCCAGACAGGCTGTACATTCCTACCAGTGATGTATGAAGGATTGTTTGCTCACATTCTTGACAGCATTTGTTATTGTCATTTTTAAATTTTAGCTGTTCTATTATGTATGGGATGATATTTCATTGTGGTTTTAATGTGCATTAACTAATAGCTAATCATGTTTAATATTTTTTCATATATAATGTTAGCTGTAGTTTTTTTGCAGATGCTCTTTATCCAGTTGGGGAAATTATCCTCTATTCCTAGTTCTGAGAGTTTTTATAATGAGTGAGTGTTGAAATTTGTCAATTTTTTCTGCATTGATTCAAGTGATCATATGATTTTTTTTCTTTAGACTGCCAATATAGTAGATTACATTGATAACTTTTAAAATATTTAACTGGCCTTATAGCCCTGGATTAAACTCTACTGGGTCATGGTGTACATAACTTTTTAAATATATTGATGAATTCTATTTGCTAAAATATTGAAGATTTTTGTGTCTATATTCATGAGGGATATTTATCTGTAGTTATCTTTTTTGTACAGACTTTGATTTTGGTATCAGTGTAATACTAGCTTCATAAAAAGAAATGTTTCTATCTTTTCCATTTTCTTCAATAGATTATGTAGAATTGTTAACTTTTCTTTAAACATTTGGTAGAATTCTCCAGTGAAATCAACAGGGCTTGAAAAAAAATTTTTTTTATTTTAAAAGTATGATTCCATTTCCTTAACTGTTATAGGGTTATTCAATTATCTATTTCATATTTGGTGAATTGTGGTTGCTTACACTTTACACTTTACTTTGCCCATTTTATCTAAGTTTTCAAATTTATGTGTGTAGAGTTGTTCATTCTATTCCCTGTTATACATTTGATGTCTTCAGGGTCTAAATTGGTATCCCCTATTTCAGTCCTGATAGTGGTAATTTATGTCTTTTCTCATTTAGTTTTTGTCAGTATTGCTAGAATTTTGTCACTTTCATTGATCTTATAAATGAACTAGCTCTTTATTTTATTGATTTTTACTACCGCTTTTCTGCTTTTTTTTTTTTTTTTTTTGGCCTTTTTTGAGACCGGCTGTACCGCACTCAGCCAGTGAGCACTGTAAATGCACTGGTCATCCCTATATAGGATCCGAACCTGTGGTGGGAGTGCTGCTGCACTCCCAACGCCGCACCCTCCCGAGTGTGCCACGGGTTCAGCCCTGCTTTTCTGCTTTTAATAGCATCGATTTCTATTCTTGTCTTTACTATTTCCTTCCTTCGGCTTGCTTTGGGTATATTTTGCTCTTCCTTATCCTGTTTCTTGAGGTGGAAATTTAGATTATTGATTTGAGAAATTTCCTTTTTTTTTTTTTTTTTTTTTTTGTGGCAGCTGGCCAGTATGGGAATCTGAGCCCTTGACATTGGTGTTAGAAAGCTGAGCTCTAGCCAACCAAGCTAAATTTCCAGGTCTCCTCTTTTCTAACGTATGTATTTAGTGCTATAAATTTCACTCTCAGACCTGTTTTAGCTGTGTTCCATAAATTTTCATATGATGTATTTTCATTTTTATCCACTTCAATGTATTTTTTGAATTTTTTATTTTTCTTTAATTTTATTTGCAACTTTCTCTTTGGCCCATAGATTATTAAAATGTGTGGTTTACTTTCCAAGTGTTTATAAATTTTTATTATCTTTTTGTTATTAATTTCTAGGTTTTTTTTCTATTGTAGTTCGAAGATGCACTCTGTATGATTTCAACTCTTTTAAATTTTGTTGAGGTTTGTTTTATGACAAGGAACATTGTCTATCTTGGTTTATGTTCTGTGGACACTTGAAAAGAATTGTTATTATGCTGTTTAACAAGATGTTCTATAAATGTCAATTAGATCCTGTTGGTTGATGATACTGTTGTTATTCTATATCCTTATGGATTTGCTGCCTAACTGTTCTACAGTTTTTGAGATAGGGGTGTTGAAATCTCTGACTACAGTTGTGGACTTGTCTGCTTCTCCCTGCAGTTCTATTAGTCTTTGCTTCACATATTTTGTTCTGTTGTTTGATGCATGCACATTTAGGATTGGTTTGTTTTCTTGGTATTGACCATTATATCATTATATAATGTGCCTCTCTGGTATTTGTTGTTGCTCTGGAGTCTACTTTATCTAATATGTGCACAGTGGTGAAATTTTGAGTTGCGCAAAGTACATGTTCCCACCTGAGGTTGAGCAATGTAATACGCCACCCTCTTGTTTCACATCTACAGGGATGATCAGGGATGGAGATAGTAGGGAGCAGTGCAGTGTAGTACAAGAAGCTCTGGCTCTTGAGCTAGTTAGGTGGACAGTGTTTTAATCCCAACTCTAGCACCTGTTAGTGGTAGGCCTCAGACAAGTCAGTTAACACTTCTGAAACTTTTCTGTTTTGTAAAATGAGCTGTTTTTAGGATTTAAGATTATAATCTATGTCAGATATTTACAGATATGTACTATGAGCAAAAAATATATAGTTGCTCCTAGTATAATAAGTTGGACCATATCAAAATTATTTTCTCTTCGAAAGGCATCAAAAAGAAAATTAAATTTCAAACCACCAATTAGGAGAATGTATGAACAAAACAAATATCTGATGAAGTAATTGTATCCGAAATACATAAAGATCTCTTATAACAATCAAATAGGGAAAACATTTTAACAGACAGTTCACAAAAGTAGATAATGTGAAAGGCAAATAAGCATATGAAAAAGTGCTCAACACTCACCAGAATTAAAATACCGGTAATAACAAGTGGTGACAAGGATATGGAGAAACAGAAAATCTCAATTGCTTGAGGGAATGTTAAGTGGTACAACCACTTTGGAAAAGAGTTTTTAAACATTATACCAAGTTAAACATACACTTATTATATAACGCAGAATTGAACTCTAATGTATTTATCCAAGAGACATGAAAGCATATGTATACACAAAGACTCGTACATAAACATTCACACTATCTTTATTCATAAAAGCAAAAAACTGAAAACAACCCAAATGTTAATCAGCAGATGAAAGAATAAAGAATGTTCTGTATATATACACAATGGAATGCTACTCAGCAATGAAAAGGAACACACTACTGAAACATGCAACAGAATGGATGAATCTCAAAAACATTCTGCTGAATGATAGAAGAAGCAAGAAACAAAGGAGTGTATATTATATAATTCCATTTATATGCAATTCTAGAATAAGCAAACTATAGTGAAAAAAAGCAGATCAGTGATTATCTAGAAGTACAGATGAAAGAACTGACTATATAGAGGCACAGGGGAATTTGAGATGGAGGAGTGATGGAAATGTCCTATATTTTAATTGTTGGTTGCACAGGTGAATACGTTTTTCAAAACTCATCAAACTGTACACTTTAAATGCGTGAATTTTATTGTATATAACTTATAATTCAACAAACTTGATCTTTTTAAAACAAGCAAAATACATGAACAAGCATTTCTCAAAAAAAAAAAAAAAGATATCCAAATGGCCAATAGGTCATATGTAATGGTGCTCAACATCAATATTTATTAGGTAAATGCAAATTAAACCCACCAATGAATTATAACTACATAATCATAAGAATGACTAAAATGAAAAACACTGACAATAACAAACGTCAGCATAGAAGTAGAGCAAATGGAACTTTTATATGTTGCTGGTATGACTGAAAACTAGTTCAACCACTTTGGAAAATCATTTGGCAGAAAATACTGAAATAACCCATATGCCTACCCTATAATGCGGTAATTCCATTCCTAGATATATTTTCCAAGAGAAATGAGTACACATGTAAAAAATGGTATGTATAAGAATGTTCTTTGTTGCTTTATTCACAATAGTTTCAAACTAAAAACAACAGAAATTCCATTAACAGAAAATGGGATAAATGATCAATTCATACATTGGAATATTATATGAAAATAAAAAATAGACTACAAATCATGCAACAACATGGATAAATATCACTGAGATATATTGAGTGAAAGAAGCAGAATTAAAGAGTACACATTGTGTCATTCCATGAGCATTACATTCAAAATAGGCATAACTAACTTATGATGATGGAAGTCGGAATGGTGGTTTTCTGTGGGGATAACTGATTGGGAGGGGACACAATGAGCCTCCTAGATGCTGGAAATATATCTTGATCTGGTGGTGCTTACAAGGTGTTTACATATATAAAAAGTCATTAAGCTGTACACTTAAGATTTGTGTTCTTTAGTATATGTAAGTTATACTTAAATAATGCATTTAGAAATACGAATGTAATAAACGATTCAGTAAAAAGACAAATATTCTTAAATTAGATTTTTAAAACCCAATTCTGTGCTCTTTAAAAGAGACACTTTGCATAAAGCATAGAAAAAAGTCAAAAGTAAAAGGGTGGTAAAAGATATACACCATGTACGTACTAACTAAAAGAAAGCTGATATAGCTATATTATTATGATACAACATATACTGAAGGAAAGAAGGATGTTCATAATGGCAAAGGGTCAAGTCAATGGAATTCAAAGGAAGATATAACAAGGAATTAAAAGAAAGATAAGAAAATAATTAATTTGTATGGATACCTTTATAATAACACACCTTCATCAGGGAGATGTAAAAACATAAAATTTTATACACACAATTTCACATATTCAATATATAATATATAAGTTGACATAACTTAAAGAATAAATCTACAACTGCAGTTGTAGATTTCAATACATTTCTCAAAGTAACTCAGAAAATACAGAGAAAAAGTCAATAATTATATAAAGATATAAACAACACAACAGATGAAGTTGACCAAATTGACATATGTAGAATGCCATCTACAAAAATTGCAGAAAACACAGTATATTTAAGAGCTTGCAGAATATTTCCCAAGAGAGACTATATGTTGAATGATGAAGCAAGTTTCAACAAATTTATAAAGATTAGAATAATACAGGAGAGGTTCTGTTACCAAAATGGAAATAAACTAGAAACCAGTAATAGATAAATAACCAAAATCCTCAAATGTTCAGAAATTAAACAACACCTTATAAATCACCCATGGAACAAGAAATTACAGTGGAAGCTAAGAATATTTTGAACTGGATGATATATTTTGACACAAACTATCAAAATGTAGGATTCAGGGCCGGCCCGGTGGTGCACTGCTACAGTGCGCCGCTTGGGAGCGCGGCGGCGCTCCCGCCGAGGGTTCGGATCCCACATACAGACCGGTTCCCGCTCACTGGCTGAGCGAGGGGCGGGCGCAGCACCGAGGGTTGCGATCCCGTTGCCAGTCCTGGTCCGGTACGGGCGTGACACTGAGGGTTGCGGTCCGTTGCCGGACACGAAAAAAGACAAAAAAAAAAATGTAGGATTCAGCTAAATGAGTTTTCAATGGGAAGATTGTAGTTTTAAATGCATGTATTAAAATGAAAAAGATTGAACGTCAGTGATCTAATCTTCCAGCTCAAAAAGCTGGTGAAATGAATTAACCTAAAGAAAGCAGAAGAAAGGAAATAATAACAAGAACAAAATGTATTGCAATAGAAAGTCATTGTACAATAGAAAAAAAATTGTCAGAATTTAATCCTTTGGGAAGAAAATAAAAGTTATAAACCCCACAGCAAGACATATAAAGATAAACAAAATCACTAATAATAGGAATAAAAGGGGGATTTGTTTACAGATTTTATAGACGTTAAAATAATAGAGGAAATTATGAAAAACTATATTTTAGATAAAACACTTTATATATTTAAAAAACATTTTACGTAAAAAGAACAAATTCTTTGAAAAATACCACTTACCAATACTGGCATTTGAAAAAATGAAAAATATGGGTAGTCTCTATTAAAGAAAACGAATCTGTTTTTAAAATCCTTCCCACAAAGAAAACTCCAGGCTTAGATGGTTTCATAGATAAATTCTACTAGATGTTAAAGGAAAATATGATACCATTATAAAATATATACTTTAAAAAAATACAGAAAGTAACATTTCCCAACTCACTTTATAGAGTCAGCATTATCCTGATACCAAAACCAGACAAAGATATTGCAAAAAAACAATAGACCATTATCATTTATAAACATACATGCAAAAATCCTTAACAAAATATAGTCATGAGCTGCATAACGATATTTCAGTCAACAGTGGACTTCACAGACAACGGTGGTCTCAAAAGTTTATAATGGAGCTGAAAAATTCCTATTGCCTAGTGATATCATAGTTGTCATAACATTGTAGTACAATGCACTACTCATGTGTTTGTGGTGATGCTGGTGTGAACAAACCTTCTGCAAAATATGTTAAGGAGGAGTGCCTAGTTTACCCACGAGATGATCCTCCCAAAGGTAGTGTAGACCTTTAAGCTAGAAAGCCAAGCATTTGACACATTATGTCTGAGCCCAAATGAAAGGGTGTTGTCTACTTTATAATTCTTGTACTTTTAACTGATTCCCACCCATCCCCATAGCAAAATAATAGTTAATAACATTTAGCTAACACTGACTAAATGCTAAGTGCCAGGCACAATTCCTACCTGTAATTTAATTTTGATCATTTTGGGGGGGTGGTATTATTCTAATCCCCAGTTAACAGATGAGAAAAGTGAGGCACAGAGAGACTTACTAATGCAGTAAGAAGGCCCATATTCATGCAAATGTGGCCAGTGTGGATAACAGGAAAATTCATTGCTGTTCCCTTTCATAATACACTTTTGCACAACAAAAAAATAGCCGAATGACAAATTTCTCAGAATGTATCTCTGTCGTTAAGAGATGCATGACTGTATTAGTAAATTGAATCTAGAAGTCTATAAAAAGTATAACATATTATGACAACGCAGGGTTTATCCCATGAATGTAAGATTGGTTTGACATTTGAAAATCAATGTAATTTACCATATTGATGGAAAAAAGGAGAACATCTGTGTGATAATCTCGACATTTGTGAAAATGCATTTGATAAAATTTAGCATCCATATCTCAGCAATTAGGAATAGAAAATAACTTCTTCAATCTCATAAAAGACATCACACAAAACCTAAACCTAGCATCATAGCTAATGGTGAAAACTAAATGCTTTAGTTTTTATAATATTTTATAATATAATAATACTCAGGCTAATGGATGAGAAGATTCAATATTGTAAAGGTGGCAATATTTCCCAATTTGATCTGTAAATTCGATGTAATACTATTCAGAACACCATCAAGTTTTTGGAAATTAATAAGTCAATTTTAAAATGTATACACAGAATCAAAGACCTTAGAATAGCCAATAGAAAAAAGGAGAAAAAGGGAGAGGGAAGAAGAGGAGGAAGTAGTGAGAGACGGAAAAGGAGAATAATAGTCACCACCCCCAAGCTGGAGTATTTATACTGTTAGATAGCAATGATTATTATAAAGCTATAGTAACTAAACAGTGTAGCATTGGTGAAACTGTAGATAAGCAGATGAGCAGAATAGAACAGACAGCTAAGAAACAAATCTACACATACAGTAACTTGCTTTATACCTAAGGCACTATTTCTACTCAGTGGTGAAAAGATAATGCTGGGCCAAGTGAATACCCATATGGAAAATTAACCTTGACCTCTACCACACATCATGCACTAACACTAATTGACTCTAGAAAAAATATAAAAGAATATTTTCATTATATTAGGGGAAGCAAAACTTTCTTAAATAGGACACAAAAGCACCAACCAAAAAAGGGAAGAATGACTTCATTAAAGCTAAGAATATCTTCTAATCAAAACTGGATAATGAGCACAAAGAATCATTATGTTTTGCAATGATGAATATGCTAATTATCCTGATTTGATCATCCCATATTGTACACAACTACTGATAGTCAACTCTGTTCCCACAAATATATATAATCGATTATGTTTCAATAAAAAAAGGCAAGATAAAAATAAAGAGTAAAAGGGCCAGCCACAAGACTGAGAGAAGATATGTATATATTCTGATGCATGTCCAGAACATATAATGAACTCCTACATATCAGTAAGAAAAAGATTGGCAAGGCAAAGTTTTAATAATGGACATAAAAAATGGATATACAAAAAGATACTCTCAACGTCATTATTCATCAGAGAAATATAAAGCTACAAGGAGATACATGTACCCCTTCCCCCAACAACCAGAATGGCTAAAATTTAAAGTACTGATAATACTAAATGTTACTGTGGATGCGAAGCAACTTAAACTCTCATATATTGCTGGCAGGAGTGTAAATTTGGGCAACCACTTTAGAATATACTTTGGTTATAAGATGTATACCCAGGTAAAAATTTGTTAAGGTGCACACATGAGAATTATATATTTTACCATATATAAATTACATCTCAGGAAACAAGAAAAACATCAGAAAAAATAGAAAAGACATAAGATGATAAGAGAAATTTGAATACAAAATGCATATTAGATCATATGAAAGAATCAGTATTAATTTTGGAGGTATGATAACAGTATTGTAGTCCTGTTTTGTAAAAGTCCATACCTTTTAGACATGCATCCTAAAAACTTTGTGAATAAAATGAAATGATCTATGGGGGCCGGCCCGTGGCTCACTTGGGAGAGTGCGGTGCTGATAGCACCAGGGCCACGGGTTCGGATCCCATATAGGGATGGCCGGTTAGCTCACTGGGTGAGCGTGGTGCTGACAACACCAAGTCAAGGGTTAAGATCCCCTTACCGGTCATCTTTTGAAAAAAAAAAAAAAAAAAAGAAATGACCTATGGAATTAAAATAATCCAGTTTGGTGGGAGGGAGTAGATGGGAGTACAGATGAAATAAGATTGTGTGCTAATAATGATTGAAACTGGATGATGGGTAAAAGGGGTTTCACAATCCTATTATCTTTACTTTTCATTTGATTGAACATTTCCATAAAGAAAAATCAGCTCCCCCTCCCCTTTATTATAAAAGATCATAGGTTTTGTGATCATGCTCCCCTGCTGGTTAGCTGTGTGGCTAGGAAAAGTTCCCTAAGCTCGCTGATTCTCAGTTATCTTTTTTTTTTTTTTGGTGGCTGATCGGTAGAGGGATCAAACCCTGGACCTTGATGTTATCAGCACCAATAACCAACTGAGTTAACTGGCCAGCCCCTTGTTTTTATTTTTTTATTTTTTTCATTTTTATTTATTTATTTATTTAAATTTTATTTTGTCAATATACATTGTGGTTGATTATTGTTGCCCCTTACCAAAACCTCCCTCCCTCCTCCCTCTCCCCCCCCCCACCCAACAATGTCCTTTCTGTTTGCTTGTTGTATCAACTTCAAGTAATTGTAGTTGTTATATCTTCTTCCCCCTCCGAATTTTTTTTTGTGTGTGTGTGTGTGAATTTATTTATTAGTTTTTAGCTCCCACCAATAAGTGAGAACATGTGGTATTTCTCTTTCTGTGCCTGACTCGTTTCACTTAATATAATTCTCTCAAGGTCCATCCATGTTGTTGCAAATGGCAGTATTTCATTCGTTTTTATAGCTGAGTAGTATTCCATTGTGTAGATGTACCACATTTTCCGTATCCACTCATCTGATGATGGACATTTGCAGCCCCTTGTTTTTAAATGGCAATATATATAGACACTGCTGTTAAGCACTCAGCATAGTGCCTAGCTAACGTATAGCAGATGTTCAATGCTTGTTGATTCCCTTTGCTTCTCCTTTTTTTTTTTTACCAAGATATTCCCTAATTCCTCAGTCAGCATAGACTGCATTTGCTTTTGGTCTTTTGTTCCGTATTGGACAGTGTTTTCTAAAAGACAAACCAGCACACTCCCATACCTAAGGACTTTAGAAGACCTGGAGTGTGGGGTGGAGAGAAACAAGTAACATTGGCATACTCCTGGGTGAAAAGCTCTTATATCCCACAAAGCCCTGGATAGAGTAGGTGCTGAAAATGTGCTTACTGTATGAGGGAGTGGGTAGGTGAGCTCTGGATCAGCTTTTGTTTGGTTTCCCACATTTGAAGATGAGGATGGTAGAGGTGGTTGTGTGTGTGACATTTCTCCTTCCCTTTTCCCCTGCTGGCATCAGAGCCTACCTGACTCAGAATCAAAGTACTTAAGGCTCCTCTTAGGTATCTCTAATCTCATATCATATCATCACCACTGGCAGCAGCTACAATTTATGGCAAAATCATTAAAAGCTCAAACACTGTCTCTGCCACTAACTAGCTCTGTGAGTTACTTAAGCTTTCTGAGCCTCACTTTACTTGTCTGCAAAATAGGGGTGATGCAAAGGGTGGCTGTAAGAATTAAATGGAAAAAAATGCATGTAAAGTTCTTAGCACAGTACTGGCATGTGGTAAGTAGTAAATAGCACCTTTTGATGCTGTTACCATTTGAGCCTGTACACCAAGGGGCTTTACACATACTATCTCTAACGTTCTGCACTCCTTGGATCCCTTTTCATATCCCACCAGCCTCACCAGGCACCCAATTGCCCTTAAGATGCAATAAGCCCCTCAGTGCCTGCCCACTACAACACTACCCCCTGGTCCAGCCTTACTTTCCCTCTCCTCCCCTCCAAATGTAACTGCCCATACCTGTTGTTGTCCAGCAGATGGCACCAGAGAATGCGAGAAGGCCCTGAGCTCTGTGCAAAACTTACCAGAGGCATTTGAATTCTGTGGGGGGCTTACTGGAGAACCAAAGACTTTCTCATGGGAGGAGAGTTTTTGGTTTTTATTTAGGGCCTGCCCCAAACCACACTACATGGGCCGTCTTGGCCCATAAGTCAGGTCACAGCCTGGTCCATACTTTTCATTCACGTGTTTCTACCTTCCCTAACCCTTCCTTTCCAGCAATTGGGCCAGGAGGCCTTTCTTTTAAGACAAAGTATCTCCCTGAAATACTTTCTTTCTTTCTTTTTTTTTTTTTTTTGTCCTTTTTGAGACC
>NW_007726832.1:277447-295298 GCF_000696425.1 Galeopterus variegatus
CCCCCCTCCCTTCCTTCCAACTATGGGGGCAGGCCTTCTTTTTTTTAAAAAAAATTTTCCCCCAAAAATTTCTTTTTTTTTTTTTTTTTTTTTTTTTTGTCCTTTTTGAGACCGGCCGCACCGCGCTCAGCCAGTGAGCGCTGTGAGCGCACCGGTCATCCCTATATAGGATCTGAACCCATGGCGGGACCGCTGCTGCACTCCCAGCGCTGCACTCTCCCAAGTGCGCCACGGGCTCGGCCCCTCCCTGAAATACTTCCAAAAGGCTCTCTAAATCTTCTTCATCCATTTTCTGGGAAACAGCTACTATACCTGTACTTCTAACCATTTCTCCCTGTTTCCCAAAGCTACTCACTGGTACTTCCTGGAAGATGTCCCATTGAGGATTATGTCTATGAGGCTGGGAGGGAAAAAAGGCAGTATTAGTTAGTTATGGTTGGCTAGACTCCCAAGGCACCTTGACTCTGGAATTCTCAAAATTCTAGACTTTGAGCATTTTATTTTATACACTAGAACATTATTGGAATAAAATGTTATCCTCAGACAAGGCAGATCATTAGTGAGTTTCAGGGCAGAAGGAGAGAATGAAGATGAGAAAAGAGCTCTGAGAAGAAAGACTGGGTAGGGCCGGCCCGGTGGCGCACTGCTACAGTGCGCCGCTTGGGAGCATGGTGGCGCTCCCGCCGAGGGTTCGGATCCCACACTGGTTCCTGCTCACTGGTTGAGCGAGGTGTGGGAGCAACACCGAGGGTTGTGATCCCGTTGCCGGTCCCGGTCCGGTACGGGTGCGACACTGAGGGTTGCGATCCGTTGCCGGACACGAAAAAAGACAAAAAGGAAAAAAAAAAAAAAGAAGAAAGACTGGGTAGACAGTGCTTAATATGCTTCACTTTCCACAACTGTAATATGGGGGCAATAACAGTTTCTATCACATAAGGTCATTATAAGGAATAAAAGAGTTACTCCCGTAAAGCACTTCTAACAGCACCTGGCATGTAGCAAGTGCTATCATTAATTTATATAACTGTAGTACTACAATCATCTTATTTTTAGCAGTCCTTGGTCACACTGAGACCCTCCAGACAGGGTGCTTTAGGAGGCTAGTCCTTTCCTGGCACTCAGTCACCTCACTCCTCAGGTTCCTATTACTCACCCTTAAAGTCAGTATCTCACAATTAATACCTTTAAATATTCTCTAGTTTCTTCATGTGCTTTAGAGTTCTCTCCATAACTGTAAGTACCAGAGGGTAGAGACCATGTCTTAGATTCTTCCTAGCGTAGTGATTAATAATATAAATAATGTTTGCAGGAACAATAAGAACTACTACTCATTGATCACTTATGATTGGGTCAGGCACATCAAATGAGATATGCTTTAAACAAATATTTGTCATTTACTCACAGCAACCTCATGAGGCAGGTACTATTATGATTCGTTTTTCACAAATGAGTAAACTCAGATTAACAGAGGCAAGCTGACTTGCCTAAGTCTAGAAGTGAACCACTCACTAGCAGCCTTGCTCCAGAGCCCACTCTAAACCATGATCTAAACTGTTTCTCAAAATGTGGTCTGCGTAAACCACCCGCGTTAGAATCACTTCAGGTGTGAATGAGAGGTTGTATCCCACCCCAGCTGAACTGAATCAGGATCTCTGAAGGTGAGACTCAGGAATACTTGCAATTTTACCCAGGCATTTGAGATTACACTAAAGTTTGAGAACCAATGTTCTATACTTAACCCATACATGCTAACTAACATAGAATCGTGCATGTAAATGCATGCCTATGCAGGCACATAAATAAAATCATATCCATTAAAACATAATACTTTACATCAGAGCTACTCTTAGCAAACAGTGAAGGAATATCTCCATAGTGTCTGCTCTTCCAGCCAAATCATCATGTCAAGAAATCCGTATAATGAATTCCACATTCTTGCCTCCATAGGAAAAATAGGTATGAAAATATCTCGGCCTCACTGGATCTTGATAGGGGAGGGTGGGTGGCTGGCTCCCCAGACGCATAGCCCAAACTATTCCCCCCACTGTCTATGAGTCTGTCCATTAGGTTATGCCATGTGCCAATTTTAAAAGAAAGGGAAAATGTAAAGGAGGCACAAGGTATATCAAAATTCTTGCTTGGCTAATTCTGAGCAGTGAGGATTTGGACGAGTTACTTAATCTCTCTTGATTCAGTGTTTTCATCTGTAAAATTAGGATGATAATAACAGTACCCATTTCATAAGGTTTTTATGAAGATGAAATGAGTCATTACATTGAAAGAGCTTGGATTCTAAGCCCTAGAATGAGAACTTGGTGAGTTGTAGTCAATGTCAGTGTAGTAGTAGTAGTTATGAGGTTTTGAACTTAGCATCCAGATCCCACTTCCAGCTGAATTACAGATGAGTCTTTTAGATGGAAGAGAATAAGAGAATATGGTATGGCAGAATACATTTTTGGATCTAAACCTAGGACAAAAGAAAAAAGTAAAGTTTTTTGTTTTTTGGTTTTTTTAGCACTTTCTCCCCCATCATACTAATTTAACTCATCATTATTTATTTTATTATATGCAGCTTTACTGCAAAAGCATTCAGTGTTTTCATTCCCTGGCCTTGGCAGATGTTGCCAGGTGTGGGATAAAGTGAGGAAGGTGACATCACAATGAGAGAGCAAGGAGGAAGGCATGTACATGTACAAAATTTCTCATACAAAACCCTTAGGGTCAGAAGTTTTCTGAAATTCAGAATTTGGAGAATTTTAGAAAGCTAATAGAGTGTATATATGTTATATTATATAACACCCCTGGTGGGTGTTACAAACACATTGGTATTTCTATAGCAAAGTTAATAGTTACATAAATAGGTTAAATAAAGGCTATAAATAGCCTCATATTGCTTCAGGTCAAATTGTGCTACCTAATGAGTCTGGTGGCTAAATTTGTGAAAACTTTTGGATTATAGAGATTATTAGATTTACAGATAATGGACCATGGCCCATATTCTGATAGCTCAAGGATGAGGACAAAGAAAAATAGCTGAGACCCACTAATAAGAACATGCTAAAGGCTCCTTGGTTGTGGGTTGGAGGCCCATTCTTCACTTCTCTCCAGCCAAAGATTATACCCATCTTTCAGCCTGATGCCCAAAAAGTGCATGTCACTTTGAGTGTACATTTGCAGATCATTAAAGGCAAAGTTATACCTACCACACATGCAGAGAACATGACCTTGGGATAGCAGCACTGCATATACCCAAGTCAAGTTTTGACATGAGTTGCATCAGGAAGTAGAAGACTGAAACAGAGCAGCTCTGACTTGCTCTTTCAATGTATTGAGTTCATGCATCAGATTTTATTTGAAGGAAGGGTTCACTATACTATAGCCAAAGAATGTGTGTCAACCATAGCATCAGAAAGTGGGTCTCTGTTTATTCTATTTGGAATTTGCTAAGTTCTTAGATCTGTAGATTCATGTATTTGATCAAATTTGGGACATTTCTGGCCATTATTTCTTCAGATATTCTTTCTGCCCCTTTCATTCTCTCATCCTGCTGAGGCTCCTATTTATGATTATATCGGTCTGCTTAATAGTGTCCCACTGGTCCACTGGGAGCTTATTCAGCTATACTGAAGGCAGAAACATAACATATCCTTCTTGACTGCAGCATATAAAGTCCCTGGGGGAAGATGTGGATGCCTGATACAATGTAGATAAGCTAAGTCAATAGCAGACTGTGAAAATAATGGAAAGTTGGCTGTATGTTCCCTTGGAAATAATGTTGGCAAGGCTGGTCTTGGGACATAACAAAATATGAAAGCCTACTTCAGTGATCATCTACCATTTCTCTTCCCCCATACTCTTCATATGCACAACACCCCATCAGTAAATCTCATTTTAAATTCAATGATTCTCATGGAGGGGGTGCCCTAAAAACTACATGTGCCCCCATGGAGATGATGGTATGCCCCCTTCTGCACACTCTCTCAATGCCTTACAGATCAAATCACTGTAGTGAATGGCACACTGGAAACCTAATATATTCCTACTACTAAATTCTTCCTTTTATCAGCCTGCACCAAAGTTTAAAATGTCCATCAAAAGTCATCCCTGGAGACTGAGGTATTCTGAGGTAGCATGATAAACCAGGAGAACCTTTCAATTGAGCATTGGATATATAATAGTTCATGGAAGGATCCATATTATCCTTTAATTCAATTTTTCCATGAACTTTTTGAAGCACCCTTGTATTTGGGTTCTAATCTTAGCTCTGATACTTTTTCACTGTGTGACAATAACTTAGCACACAAGAGAAAATATCCTAACTGCTCTGAAAATATTTTCTCAACTATGAAAAGGGGATAATAATATGAACTACTTTTCAGAGTTGTCATGAGAATTAAATGAGACAAAGTTGGGTTGGCTGGTTAGCTCACATTGCTAGAGCATGGTGCTGATGACACCAAGGTCAAGGGTTCCTATCTCCCTACCAGCTAGCCGCCAAAACAAACAAAGAAAAAAGTGAGAGAAAGTCGATAAAGTCAAGGAGTGAAGATGAGATGTAAATCTCAGAGACATAATACAGGCCAAGTGTTGTCACGCAAAGAGCATAAGCGATTGGAGTCAGACAAAACAGGATTAGAAACATGGCTCTGCATTTACTAGCTCTGTGACCCTTTCAAGTCTCTTATAACACTTATCATACAGGTCTGTCATGAAGTCTCAGTGGGAGAATTTAAGTAAAAACAAACATGCATGCATGCATTCTACAGGTGTTTACTGAGCATATCGTGAGTGTGATATGATGGACATCATATGGTGGACATCATTGTCGGGGAGGGTGGGGAATAGTTCAGAAAGTGCTCAGAAATACCCATTACTGGTACAAAGAACATAGTGGTAGAGCTTAACAAGTGGGAGTTTCCATCTTTTTCAAGTTTTTCCAATTTGTACTACTCCCACCCAGACAACTTGTAAAAATTTCTCTCCTTCAAGAAGCATGTATCCAGTTCCCTGGGGTACCAAGTCCCTGCTCACCAGTTCTTCCCTTTCCCCACAATCTCATGTGCTTGCCATGTCCCCCCAAAGAATAAAATTCTGAGACACCAACGACATTGCTGGTCCAGTAATCAGCCTCTCTCCGAGGTTCCTTCCTTGTATCATGCCTACTATTTCATTTGTAGGAATCTACTTATTTTTTATCTTTTGATGACAACTGTATTCATGTATAATTAACAAATCACTATCACATCACTTACCACAGGCTGAGCAGCAGGTCTTTTAAGCCTGGTCACAGACCAAGCTGCCAACATTGTGGCAGAATATAGATCCTGTGTTTAACCCGGGCTACCAAACAAACACCTAACCCAAGATGGGTAGCCTGAGCATGTAACTCTGGACTTGAAGACTTAACCTTAATTTCAGACCAAGCCCTTAATGCTGGGCACAGATGGGGACCTTAATTCTACCCATAACCTAGCCTCTTTCTGACCAAACTCTACAGGCCTAACCCTGATTAAATTGAGTCCCTAGGCCCAGTGACATACTGACTGCCTATGTCTGGCCCAAGAGTAAGTAACCAGACTGAGTCTGTAACCCTGATCTCCTATGGAACCCTAAATATGGCTACTGAATAAGTTCTTAATTCATGATAGATATTCAACCTAATGTCAGATACAGCCCCTAAACTTGTCCCCACTGAGTCTCTAACCTAAGCTACAGACTGTGACCTATCTCTGGGATATACTTAACATCCTACACCGACCACAAAATGAGTGCTCAGCATAGATATTAACTGAGCTCTAACTCTAACCACAGACTGAGGCTCTAACTCAGTCACAGCCTGAGATCTGATCTTGGAAACCAACCCAGCTACAATTTCCACAGACTTAGCACTAACCAGAAAATGACCCCAACACTGGCAACAGAATGACTACTAAACTTGGCCTCATATAGAGACGAAAACATGTACGGAAACCAAACTCTAAACTTGGCCAAAGACTGTGCCTTAACTGTGGCCAAGCAGTGAAACCAAATCTATAAAACTTGAGGATATATACTGACCACAGCGTATGCCCTAATACTACTCATAGACAGAATCCTGAACATGGCCAAACCTGACCAGAGACTGGGTTCATAAATCTGACCATACAATAATCCACTGAACCTGGAAAAGTCTGAACCCCATCACTGGTCACTGATTTGACCTCCAAACCTTACAGCCTCTAACTGGTTACAGACTGAGTCTCTAACTCTGGCCACAGACTGAATTCCTGACTCTCATTACAGACTACGGCCATAAGCCTAACCACCATCCTGAGCTTTCAACCTGAAAATAAATCTGATTCTCCAAAATGGCTAATGACTGATACTGGATCTTTCAGATAGACTGACTCCTAGCTCTGGCTAAATGCTAGCCCCAGACTGGATCCCAACTCTAACCACAGCTTTAACCTTAACTGTGGCTACAGACTGATTTCCAGCACCAAAAACTGGACTGCTCACCAGTGCTGGGCAAAAACTGAACCCAAACCTTGAACATGAATTAAGAATAAACCAGGCAAAGACAAAACAAACATTTTTCATATTCTTAGCCTGAAACCTAGCAACAGATTTAACTCTAACCCTGAGCACAGACTGACCTCACCATGGCCAAGATCTGAGCCCTATTCCTGGACACATTCTAAACACTGACATGAAATGAAGACTGTAAATCCTGTCCAGTTTGAGACCTGAAGACGAAGCTCTAATCCTGGCTAAAGAATAATTCCTAACACTATGTGGCTAAATCAAAACCCTCCTCATATTATTAGATCTAACAACAAGTTGAGACTGAGTACTAAGCTTTGTCACAGACTGCCTCTTAAGCCCATAAACAAAGTTCACTATATTAGTGGCCACAGAATGAGTCCCAGCACTAGCTGGAGGTTGAGCAATCAGTCTGGCCACAAGCCTAGCCCTAAATTGGGCATAGATGTACCCATGACACTGGGCACAGTATGGTCACCAACAATTAGCACAGACTGAACTTTACTACTGACACCCAAATGCCTGTTGCACTAGCCAGAGGCTAAGTTCCAGACTGAAACAGGACATGAACACTCTGAACTCAAACCCTGGCAACAACCTGATCCCCAAACCCTGATTACAGCCTGAGCCTCTAAACCTGAACTCAAACTGTTGTCCATTCTCACCCCAACCCTATCCATAGACTGACATGTAACATCAACAGCCAATGTGAAAAACCTGTTTACACTCTTAGCCCTAAAACCTTCTTCCTAGTAAGCCTTACCCTGGTCTTTGGTGACCCCCAAACTCTGATAAAAGTTTAATCAGATAGCAACACCACCAGCACTCAATGAACCCAAACTCTACACAAAATCAAAGTGAGAACACTACCTCCAGACTCAACTCTGATACTGGCCGAAGTGAAATGCTAACACAGGTCACTTACTGAGCCCTGCTCTGGCCACGGAATGAGGCCCAACACTGGCCACTATGACTTGGCTCCACAGACCATTTCTAATATGAGCTATGGACAAAGACAGTACCCTGACACTGACTAAAGTCAGAAATCACACCTTAAACTTACTCTGGCCAAATAAGCATCCCAGATCCTGTTCATATTCATAGTTGAAATCCTGGCCAAAAACTATATACCCTAATGTTGTCCACAGATGAAATGCTAACTCTGGTTTGAGACAAAATTCTAGGACACATCACTGGTAATGTCTGAACATAGCAACAGACTGAATATTAGACACCCACTGTGCCTTATCATTGGCAACAGGCTGAGACATAATTATTGGACCAAGAATAAACTCTAACCATGAACACTAATTGGAACTTAACCTGATGAAAGTCTGAATATAAATCCTGTTCATATTCTTACTTAGCCTAGGCAACAAAATCAGCACGCACACTAACCCCAGGCAAAGCCATAATCCTGGTCTTTACTCATTCCCAAGCCTAGAAATAAAAGTGATTCCAACACTGCCCAAAAATTAAAGTCCAACCTTGAGCTGAGCCTTAATCCTGGCTGTGGTTAGTCTAAGGCTGGTCCACAGACTGAACCCTAACACTGATCTTAGAATGAGGCCTCTTCCTACATACAGAATAAAACCTAATACAGGTCAAAATTTGAGCTGAAATCTTGCACACTGACTTCACAATGAGGTATAATCCAGGCCACTCTGGACTAATGGCAGACTCAGGATGAGCTTTAACACTGGCCAGAGATGCACTCTTACCCATGCCACAGGCTAAACAATGGCTACAACTATGGGGTCTCACACTGATATCAGGCTGAGTCCTGAACTTGGTCTGATGATCCTCTAACTATGCGCCTATAAAGATAGCTACAGACTATGCCTTAAGCTGAGCAAAGATTGAAACCAAACACATTCCACATTACAAACTCAAACCATGGCCATGACCTGAGCTCTACACTGGCTCTGGATAGAGATGTAACCTTGGCCTACTAATTGATCTCTGAATCCAGTCAGACTTATTTACCCTGGGCCACTATTTCACAAATTCATCTTATTATACAACAATGGATCAAAGAGTATCACCTTTGTGTACGTACACATACTCACACACATACACACACACTCTCTCTCTCCAACAAGCCATGCAGAAACACTACTTGTCACATGTACTTTTTAAATTATTTATCTTTTTTGTTGATGGTTTCTCCCCACCAGATTATAACTTCCAAAGGGAAGGGATGTTGTGTATGTGTGTGTGTGTGTGTGTGTGCATGTGAGTGTGTGTGTGTGTCCCCAACTTCTCTATTCCCAGCATCTAGAATCACACTTGGCACAGTATAGGTACTCAATAAATACTTGTCGAATGGATGAATGAGTAAATTCCTTGCTATTCTTCTGTCCTTCTGTTACTTGACCTCTCCATGCTATATTCCAGTAATTCCAATTTGTTTCTCTTGGTTCATCTAATCTGGCCATTACTTCTCAGCTTCCTTTGAAGGCACCTCTTCCTCTAGGGTTCCATATTTAATACTTTCCTTTTTAAAATTTGTTCTAAATACTGTCTAAGTGAAATTTAATCCATTTTCACTTATTTATTTGCCATCTATATACTGATGTCTCTCAAATGTTTAGTTCCAACTGAGACCTCTCTCTTGAGCTTCAGACCCACATTTCTCAGCAGCCTACCAGGCTTTTCCACCCAAATGTTCCACAGACTCCTCACATTTTAAATGTCCAAAACTAATTTATTCTTATCCCTCACAAAACTTGCTATTCTTTCTGGGTTTCCTATCTCAGTGAATGGTATTACCATATACTCAGTCTTCCAAGTCAGAACTTGGGAGTCATACTGGACTCCTCCACTTCCCTCACTTCCCACATCCATAAACTATATCTGATCATTCCATCTCCTTGCTTAAATCCATTGATGCTTCTCTACCGCTTTCAGGTAAAATTTTGAACTCATTGATATGACTCCCTATTCCTTCCTGATCCAGTTTCTGCAATATGGAAATTTTTTCTGGTTCCCTGCAGTCTCTCATGCCCTTATGCCTCTGTAATGCTCTGTATACAATATGGTTGACCTTCCTGCCCCAAATCTGACAAATATCTTACTCGTTCTTCAAGTCTCATCCTCAAACATGGTCTCCTCCAGAAGCAAAATGAGGTCTTCCACCTTTATGTTTCTATAGAACCATTGTATATTTGTCTATCTTCCCCCACCCCAGATTGTGAGCTAATTGAGGGCACAGACTATTTTCTAATTCTGTAGCAATAGTGTGTGGTCTTGCACAAAGCTGTTTGCTGATTAAATGGTTGAATCTATTAAATCCTCTTCCTCCTTCACTTCTCTTATTAAAACCTTAGGCAATTACCTTAGCAAAATGCAGTTCTTCTTTCTTTCCCTTCATTCCATTCATGAGTCAAAAATTTGTCATTATCAGGAAAGTTGTAATAACTCAACTGTAATGATCCATCAGGCTATAAGGATTTATCTCTAACAATAAAAAAAAAAAGTCAAAAGTTAGGAGTGAAATTGGTACTAATAAACGACCATCTTCCTCAACCTTAAATCACTTGAAAGTACTTAGCATTCCCCACCTATTTCTTTATCCACCTTTTGTAACATATTTTTAGTCATAAAATAGTTTCTTAAGAATGTAGATAGGTATTTGTTGTTATTCAGTTGTATTGTCTATCTGTCCTAAACAGCTGCATTACACCAGTGTATGTGGCTATTGCTCTTCATGGAAATAATGTAGCTTCATTATGGGTTAGATAGGCTGCCTCTGGTCTGGTCTAGATTACATTTCTGTGCATAAGTATGACCCTGTTTCTAAGGGAAAGATATGATTCCCAATTAGAAACAAAATAAGGATTTTTTCCAGGCCTTTTTAAAGTGATTCTAATCACATAGAACACACTTTGACAGTTTTAAAGGACAATATCTCCCATTCATTTAAAATTCTAAGCATATCAGAGCATAAATAATAGTCTTTTTTTTTTTTTTGTCCTTTTTGAGACTAGCCGCACCACGCTCAGCCAGTGAGCGCACCAGCCATCCCTATATAGGATCCCAACCCGCGGCGGGAGCGTCGCTGCGCTCCCGAGTGCGCCACGGAGCTCGGCCCTAAATAATATTCTTTTTAAAAAAAACACTCAAAACTCAATAAGAATTTCAAATCACCATATAAACTGCTTCCCCCAAAATGTTAAGAGCTTAACCAACACTGAAATAAATCTAGAGCCTTCGTGTGTCCCGCGAGCACGACCTCCGTACAATCAAGAGATTGTCAGACGGTACACTGCAAACTACAATACCCAGAATGCCCTCCTCCGTCCGAACTCTCGGGCGATTGGAAGGAGAGTAGGAATTGTGGGTATACGGAAAGAAGCCCCTCGACTCCATCTCCCACAATCCTCTGTTTTGAGTTGCGTCTCTCCGCCAATGCTAGTATCAGACCACCCCCACGCAGGAAGAACAGCCTCCAGCGACCTCAAACTACATTTCCCATGAGGACAAGGACTTGGGTCTCCGGCTTCCCTGGTGACCGGTAACCAACAGGAGACGCCGCAGCGGCCACCGTGTAGGTGAGAGTCCAACCTTGGGCCTGAGTGCCGGGCCTAAGATGGCTAGCGCGAGACGCTGAGTTCAGAAGAGAGTTGCGTGGTGTGGGGCACCGAGAGGGCACCACGCGCCGTGGAGCTGTCCCGCCGGCTTGCTTTTCCGCGGCTGTATAAGGAGTAGCGTTTTGGTAGCCGGGGAGCTGGAGGGCAGAGAGGCAGAAAGCCCCACCTCGACTCCATCTCCCACAATCCTCTGTTTTGAGTTGCGTCTCTCCGCCAATGCTAGTATCAGACCACCCCCACGCAGGAAGAACAGCCTCCAGCGACCTCAAACTACATTTCCCATGAGGACAAGGACTTGGGTCTCCGGCTTCCCTGGTGACCGGTAACCAACAGGAGACGCCGCAGCGGCCACCGTGTAGGTGAGAGTCCAACCTTGGGCCTGAGTGCCGGGCCTAAGATGGCTAGCGCGAGACGCTGAGTTCAGAAGAGAGTTGCGTGGTGTGGGGCACCGAGAGGGCACCACGCGCCGTGGAGCTGTCCCGCCGGCTTGCTTTTCCGCGGCTGTATAAGGAGTAGCGTTTTGGTAGCCGGGGAGCTGGAGGTCAGAGAGGCAGAAAGCCCCAGTGGCCGAGGCGGGGGACTGTGGGAATGAGGGGGCACGGGAGGAGGGTACTTCCGGGGCCGCTGTCCCCAGCGTCTAACTCCGCCCAGAACCGCCTCTGCAGGGGAGGGGGGGTTGGGACTGGGAGTTGGGGGTGGGCTTCTCAACTCTCGGCGCCAGTTCCCTTGATCCTCGGGAGCGCACTCTTTTTTCCTCCAACCTGCCAACTCTCACAACGCCGTCCTGTACCCTCTACCCTCGCCTTGTGCCTCCTCAGAGGTCTGTAGTTAGGGTTCGCGACCAGGGTCTTCCCCAGACAGCATCTGCACTCTCCTTCTTACTGCTTGCAGGAATTGGGTGATCTCTTCCCTCTCCCCCAAATTTCCATTTCAGGATTGAGGACACACCCGTCCCAAGGAACACACTCCCCATTTCCTCTGGTGGCGTGGGAATTCCTTGCCACTCCCGGGGCGTGGCTTTTTGTCCAGTTTTCTTTTTCTGCCTCCTTGATGGTGGGATAAAGGTCGCAATCTCTCTTTACTGGCCCCTTCAGCCACCAACCCCTTCCACGACCAGGTCTTTAGAATGAGAAGGGTTTCCCCTCAATTTCCAGAAGAGGGGAGGAATCTTGCTTTCGAGATATAAGCATTTAAGTTTCAGTGAAATGTTCTGATGAGAGTAAAAGGCAAGTTAGACCTATTTTTAAAACAGAGTGCTTTAGGTGTTTTCAGCAAAGACTGATAGCACCAATGTTAACAAACATTTAGGGGGCATACAAACTACAGAATAGAGTAGGCCGTGTGAAACAGAATGTATTAATTGTATTATTACAAACGTGTGCAAAAAGTGTTGAGGGGTTACTGGAAGGGCGGACTGATGGAGCTGAGGGTTCGTCTATCAAGGTCAGGCCTAATCCAGGAAGTGCTGAAGTCTTGAAACTGTCATGTGACTTTCAGGCCAATCCCGATAAGCTTTGTGAAGGAGGTGAATTTTAGTTTGGGCTCCAGAGGAGTAAAAGGAATTTGAAATGGGCAAAGAGGAGGCAGAAAGTGCTTCCTGACACTGGGGTTGGAGTTTGAGAAGCGTAGACAGAAGAGGGAACACTGTGTGACAGGTGAGCTTGTCTGATTGGAGTAAAAAGCATCAGCAGGGATATATTGGGAAATAACCCCAAAAGCTTGGGGTCATAATAACATGACACTTCGAAGTATAGTTTAGGGATTGTTCTGTATCAAATAAAATTAGAGCCAAAAAAATTAAGATTGGATGATTTTTCTTTTCATCCTAGGGGAACCTGATGATTTTTCTTTTCATCCTGGAGAACACAAAGAAGTGTGGTGGTGTGTGTTCCAGGTGTGAGTTTAATTTAAATCCAAGAAGCTTGTCTTATAGACATTTTGTTTGTGGCTATTTTTAGCTACAGTCTATAGTTGTCAATTTTTTTTTTCCTTTTTGTCTTTTTTACTGACTGGTAACAGGATCGCAACCCTCGGTGTCGCGCCCGCACCGGGGACCGGCAACGGGATCGCAACCCTCGGTGTTGCGCCCGCACTGCGCTCAGCCAGTGAGCGGGAACCGGTCTCCACATGGGATCTGAACCCTCGGCGGGAGCGCCGCCGCGCTCTCAAGCGGCGCACTGTAGCAGTGCGCCACTGGGCCGGCCCAAGAGAGATTATTGTATGGTGTGGTTGATCATCCTGGCAGAAACCCAAATGATTCACTTTGGATTTCTATGTCAGAAAGTGTGTGCTATAAAGTATCTGCCAAAACTATGATCAGTATGGCTATTTCGGAATTAGATGATTCTCTGTATAAAACATGTATACCTCTAAACTATTTGCACCTGGACAGTACTTTGGATTTTTATTTTAGCTCTTTTTTTTTTTTTTAAGTGACCTGGGTCACTAGATCTCCTCCATAACCTCTGCCCACATGAAGTTTGGAGATGCAACAAAGTCCAAGCTGTGAGCTCTCCCTGGGTCTAGTTGGGGAGATCGATGCCCATAATTCTGTGGTACTGTAGAATGTACTGTAACAGAGGCAGGTACAAAGTGCTATGGAGAGATAGAGGAAGGAGTGACTAGCTGTAAGGGAGAGTCAGGGAGAAGGCTTCTGTGAGAAGGTGACATTACAGATCAGTCTTAAAGGATAATGAGTTTGCCAGGCAGAGAAGAGTAGAGGGGAGGCATTCCAGATAAAAGGGCCAGTCTGTGAAAGACATGTGACTTGTATAAGAGCAGGGTATGTTCATTCAATATTGAGGAATTCAGCAGGGCTGGGGGTGCAGGTTGTTTGGGGAAAGGAAGGTATAATGGTAGGAAAAGCGTCTGGAAAGATTAATTGGGGCTGATTTGTGAATAACTTTGACTGCAATGCTAAGAAATTTGTATGTGCCCAAATTTGTATGAATTTAGGTTCTCAAAATGTAGGGCGTCTGCCAGTGGTGGTTACATTGTGCTCCCACAGACATTTTAAAATTTGTTAGTTATATATTTGAATGTGTCTCATAAAAGCTGAAATTGAATTAGGTCATCAAATCTAAGGTTACTTGCAATTCGACTTAGTAAGAATAGAAAGTGGACCAATTTTAAGTTGATTTAAAGACAAATATTAACTAAATAATAGTACATGTGGTGTGTGAATATGGTAAAAATCACTAATATTCAAATGACTGAAATTTGAGAAATACTGCTTGTAGGTACTTTTAGAAACCCTTAAAATGTTTTAGAAGAGGAGTGCCATGATCAGATTCTCACTTTCAGACGATGACAGTGGCAAGGAGATGCACTGGAGGGAGACATGACTAGTTGGGAGGCTGCTTTCTTCTACAGAAAGATCATAAGGACCTGAAAGTAGTGACGTGACAGGACAGAACAGATTTGAGAGACATTTAGGAGGTAGAATTAGTAGGACTTGGTACATGTTAATATTATTATATCAGTGCTATCTGAATTGTTTTAAAAGTCTGTATGCACCACTTGCCTGTTATCCTTTACGTTCTATGATGAACATAATATTGACAAAACATGCTACGTTCATATGTACATTAAGATAACAGTGGAGGCTGTTGTTACCATTCAAGAGTGCGTTTAGATTACACACAGCATCCTCCTGACTGAGTGTCTTTGAGAGCGTTAGCACAAATATTCAAGGCGCCGGCAAGGAATATGAGTATGATCTGTGCCCCTTAGCCATCTAAGGAACTCCTCGGCCTTCAAGACTCAGCACACACGCGAAGCAATGTTAGTTAGGCCTTTGGCTTCCATAGGACCCTGCATGTACCTCTGTCCTAGCCTGTTCCACACTATAGGGTGTCGGTCTGTGGATGTTTGTCTCTCCCACTAGACTGTGAACTCCTTGAGGGCAGGGACCAGGTCTCATTCATCTTCATACCCATAGCATCCATAATAGTATTCAGCACATAGTAGACACCTAATAAATGGTTATTGGATTAAAAGAATGGATCAACATATTCACATGAATAAAACTCTAGATCTTGGTAGCACAGAGTGTCAGATGCTATGAAAAGATTAGCCGTTTGCTACATTTGTTACTTTTGCTGAATAAAGCAGTAAATGAAAGTGCACGTAATTTCACTAGAGATTCCTTTTTGTCTTTTCAAATTTTTTGTACTCTCCCCTGGTTATCTTACCTTTATCTTTCTCATCATTTACATAGCCAGACACCTGTTCTTTAGGCCTGCCCATTAATTTGCTCCTCTTGACAGAGTTCATTATTGCTCCTGCCCTGATTCTTTGCCAGGAAACGTCCCTCTTCTCTACCACCAAGTACAGTGGGACTCCCCACCCTTGAAATCACTCTCAAATCCATCTCCTCCTTCCCATAGGCACTGCTAGTGGGACTGTAATTTGATACAGCCCTTCTGGAGAACAATTTATCTATATGTATAAGACATCTTAAAATTGAACATAGCTTTCAATCTGTCACGTAAACTTCTAGGGCTGTATGCTGAGGAAACATTCATGATGTTGCCAAAAATTTAGCTCCCAGGACATCTGTCCCAGAGTTGTTTACAATAATAACAATAACAACAAAAAGAAATGAAAAGAAAAAAATAACATCTTAAATGTCCAGTACTAGGGGTTTGAATGAAATCAATTGTGGTACATCTATAGAATGTTAAGTTGATGTTATCCATGTTATGTTGATGTTACCAAAGAACATTTAATGATGTGGAAAATTGTTTATGATATATTACGATAAAATTCAGGTCATAAAACTGTCAGTAGAGTAACACATCCCAGTTTAAATACATGCACATCATCCATGCCCTTCTCTCTTTCTCTCTCCTTTCTCTCCTTTCTCTCTCTCTCTCTCTCTCTCTCTCTCTCTCCTTTCTCTCTTTTCTCTCTCTCTCTCTGTCTCTCTCTCTCACACACACACACACATCTGTGCATGCATATAGGAAAAATCCTATAATGTTAAACACAAAAAAATATTAATAGGGGTTTGCTATAAATGGTAAGATTACCTACTTTTATTTTTAACCTTTTGCATATTTTTATTTTCTAATCATCCACCATGATGCATTTGTTAATTTTAAAAAAGTTACTTAAAAAGGTTTTTCTTGGCGCCCACCCGCCAACCCACATGTGCCACTTCTACCCAGGATTACTACTGCCTCCCGCCTGCTTCCTTTCCAATTCATTCTCCACCAGTGCTGACAGAACAGTTTCTTTACATCACAAATCTGAAGCTATCTGGCTGTATGTAAGATAGTTCAAAGGCTGCCCATTGTCCTAGGATAATATCCAAATTTCTTAGACTGGCTTATAAAACCTTTGAAAATCAGCTTCCTGCTTTTCTCTCCAGCATCAGTTTTTCCTCCTACAATTGACTATTTCTTGGAGTCTTAGGCCAGTGCCAGGTCCATAATAGGTGTTCAGTTAACATTAGCCAAATGTTGATGTGGATTGTATGGGTTAACTATTGTGTGCTAGGTAGTCTACCGGTATTTCATTTAATCCTCAGAGCAAAAATATTAAATACATATGATAGTTATTCCTATTTTACAGATGAGGAAAACTAATTTAAATTAATAAAAGTTAGAAGAAAAGTTATCATAATAAAGAACATTTTTTAAAGAAAAAAAAATCAAAACCCCTTGCCATAACTCAGCTCTCTTCATTTTCCTGCAATCCCTGCTGGTCTTTGTCAGTATGAATACAGACTTTGTACATTACTTTGGGCAGGTTATATGTGACCACAGCATAACACAAACAGCCCCAGACTGACATGATCTCACCATGTCATGGTTCACATTGTGCTAATGTACAGAAATTTTTCCTTTGTGTATATAACACTTCATGCAGGAGAGATGGAATGGCTCCAATTACTCTGTTTTTCTTTCTGTTTTGAAATTCTAAGTCTTTTGGGATGGGGATGTCAAGCAGAGAGCTATGGAAAACTGTGATAGAATTGAATGTGCAAGAAACAATGCGTCTCATGGGAGCTGATGTCATTGGTTAATTTATTTTTTAAAATGTCATGTAGATGTATTTTCCAGCAATCTGTCCCCAGGGAAGACCTTGGTTGAATTCAACAGTTAATCCTATTTACAGAATGCAGCCCATGCGTGTACTATATTCTTGCATTGTTAAGTGATACTAGACATACATAGTGAATTACTATAATGACATACAATTGAGTGAATGTGGGATATCCGATTTTCTCTACAAAAATCAGTGGTCATATTATTATTCAGGATCCTGCAGTGTGGGCTTCTTTTCATTTTCCTTACAAATAATACTCATCATGCAAAAATGAATGATCTTTAAAGGACTGAAGTCCTAAGCATGAATCATCTGAATAAAATATTACTTTGTAAGGAATTGTCACTTTTCAGTTCTCCAGGAAAAAAATCTATAGATCTCTTGCTCCATGATAAATAAGTTGAACATAGAAATTATAGGTAGGGTTTTAATTCATTTGGTGAATTACTGTAGGCTTACGATATGAAAGTACTTTGTTAGGCACTGCACTAGATACTGATACTTCTTTTAATGCCAGAGAGAGAGAGAGAGAAACACATATACAATAGAATGAGCATTCAAGAGCAAATAAAAGAAAGATTTTAACAAGCATGCTCATCATATATGAAAATTTACCCAGCTGAAAATTGGGATGTGTGCCAGTAGGGATTTATTCCTTCCCCCCCCCCCCCCCCCCCCCCCCC
>NW_007726832.1:295501-309421 GCF_000696425.1 Galeopterus variegatus
CCCCCCCCCCCCCCGCCTCTTTCCTGTGTGGGATATCTAGGCAAAAATGAGCTACCAGATAGCTGATAAGCAAATGATCTACTTCTCTGTTTACAAACAGTATGACAGAAGGAACAGTGACTTTCTGTGCATCCAGCCCTGTACAAGCCTGCTGGTGATATTGTGAGAGTTATGATTGTGTCAGCTTTTCCAGGGTTTCTGTCTCTGCTGCAGAGATTTGGCAGACACCTCAGACAAATTTTATGTCTCTTAAATCTTCCTTAAGCTAGGCTTGGCTCTTAGATTTATATGTACAAGAAAAATGAAGTGTTTACCAGTTTGACATTTTTGAAGATCAAAACAGACTCGGGTGTTTTGTTTTTGTTTTTTTAATTCAGCATACACCTCAGTTTAGTCTACAGAATGGGCTAATTGCTTTTTGCTATTTGTTTAAAACAGCCCAAATTCATACTTTTCAGATGTGGCTACTGATTATTTGTCTAAAGACTTATATGCCGGTCCTCAGTGTTGCTTTCTTTTTTTCTTAATTTTCCTTTTTTGCCTTTACAAATACATAGTATAAAACATTGTAGGATGGGAGGCATGGTGAAATATATCGGCCATCTAGGAGGGAAAAAAAGATAATTTTTATTAGCTCTACTCCCCTCCCCTTTTTTGGCACTCTGTTTTTCAGTGGTCTTTTACCCACAAAAATATTGTTCTTTTGCACAATAATGATAGGTGAGAATAAGAATTGGAGAACTTTCAGTGGCTACTCATTAACAAGGCTGGTCCAAATGCTTTTGTAGGCAGAGCACAAATGAAAGTTTGGCTGTAATTCAGAAGAGATGAAACACTGTACGGAGAATGTTATATAAACAACATTGCTTCAGTGGTGAACTGTGAAAGATAAGGATGGAGAAATCCCCAGTAAGGGCCCTTCTCATCCTCTCCAGCTGCTCTTCTTTTTTAGCCAGGAACAACTGCCAGTGAGAGTTTCCTGGGATAGAAACTGTCCCCCGATAAGGCCCTGTAATGTGTCCTCCTACCATTTCTTCTTCAGTCGGGTCCTCAGACACACTTCACTAGGATTACTTTGGTCACGTAATATTCTAATTTTCACCTTTCAAGAGATGCTGAATTTGAATTCAAGGGGCACTTGATGTTCAAACTCATTCATTCAGTAGACATTTGGGCACATATACAGGACCAGACACTGTGCTAAGCACTGGGAGTATAATAATGTGTTAGACGTAATCTCTGCCTGTCCTTAAGGAACTCACAGTCTGTGAAAGTGGAAAAGATGGACACTCAAACCAATGGTTATATTCCACTGCAAAAGGTGCTCAAAGAGAGAGGTATGTACGAGGTGCTGTGGGAACATGGTGGAGGGAATTACTGCTGGGGGTGGGCAACTTACAGACCAGAGTCTAACTGTACTGAATTGTAAAGGATAAGTGGGCACTGCATAGACTCTAGCTGGACAAAGAGGTGGTAGGCAAGGATTCCAGGCAGAGGGACCACCAATACATGCAAGGCAGTCACATGTGTAAAAATGGATAGTTCAGAAAAAGGTAAGGTATTTGTGTGAACCACTGGGAGTGTGGGAGAGGAGGGCAGGATAAAAATGAATCATCTGAATAAAAGAAAAGGTATCCTGTGGCCAGTTGGTGAAGAAAGTCTGCTTGCTAGGAAGTATGGCCGTTGTCCTATAGGCAGGGATGAGCCAGCACAGGGTTTTAAATGGGGGAGTAACATTATTGGATTGAGGATGGGCTTTATGGCAGGGGGAGGCTGGAGACAGAAAGTCTGCTTTTCAGTTTAATTTGGCAGTCTTTAAGAGGTTTTACCCTAATCATTTACCACTACTCAGCAATGTCATCTCCTTTAGGTTTTTTTTTTTTTTTTTTTTTTTTTTATACAGAGATCATTTTGAACAGTTGTTTCCTTCTACACACAGGACAGACCTTCCTGTATTCCTTCACATGTTACTTAGCTGAATATGCATTCTTTCCAGTTCAAATCAGTGATCCCAGCAGTAACTGAGGTTTGATTATCATGAAGGAAATCAGAGTTTCAAAGCGCAGCAGCTTCATTTCAAAAACATTATATAAGGTTTATTTACTGCTTGCTGAGTCAGCAGGGCTGAGGCAAGTGCTGGTCAGCTCCCCTTGGGAGATGGGGGAGTGAAAGGGACAGAGACTGAAGAGATGTCAGGAAGTCACTGTTTGAAAAATGGGCAGCATCCAGAATGTTGGAAATCCCTAAATGCCACATCCAGATATGGGAAGTAAATATAAGGGCCAGAAGTATATGAATATAAAACAAATGCATGTTGAAAGTACTTGTGCCCAAACAGAGTGTACTATCTAGCCAATCAATTTTAGATGATGTTCTTTCCCTGACTCAGATGCAGCAAATGGCTTCCCATTATCCGTAGGATGAAGTCCAAACTCTTCAGCCTGCCATTTAGTACTCTGCAATCTGGCTCCATCCTACCTTTCCAATCTTTATACTTCTCATTTACAGAACTCTGCTCTAGCCAGTTACTCTGTCAGATACTTCTTTGGCATTCCCTCACATACACTGTAAGTCTTCTGAGGGCATGGACTATATTTTTTACATCTTTGAATCCCCCACAGTGCCTAGCATAGTGTCTTACATATAGTAGACATCCAAGGTATATCTATGGTTTGATTATTGTCATCCCCCACCTTTCTGCCATTCTTTCCAATGTCTCTACTACTATTGACCTAGTTACCCTTGTTACTAAAACTGGCAACTGAGACACTAGGTGGAAGGGGTCAGTGTTTAACAAACTATCTTTTAACTTTATATTTTGAAATACTTTTAAATATGGAAAAATTGCAGGAATCATATAAGAACCCTTGATTCAGATTCACTAATTTTTAATATTTTGCTGTATTTGCTTTATGTTTCTCTATATAGATATTATTTTGTTTTGAAATATTTGCGATTGAATAGCCATGCCCTTTATCCCTCTCCTTTTCCTCAACCTTTTATTATGAAAATTTTGAAATATACAGAAAAGTTGAAAGAATTGTACAGTGAACAGCCAGATACCCACCATTTATATTCTATAATAAACATTTTATTATATTTTAATATCACCTATCTATCCATCCATTCTTTTATGCATTCCAAATTAAGTTGCAGACATCAATACAGTTTTTCTAAATTCATCAGTATGTATATCATTAACTAGATGAACAAACTGTTTTGTGCTCTGAAATCAACCAAATCATCCAATTATGACTGCATTTACTGCATTGCCAAAATTATGGTCTACCTGTGTGTTTTAGATCTGTTTGGCCATGAAACACATGTCTCTTTGATTAGCTTTTGGATGCCCCTCCATTTCACCTAGTTCAGTGCAGGGCACACATTTCATAAATACCACTTAATGTTGATGAGCAGAGACAGAGCTAGAGCTAGGGGAGGAATCACAATAAAACCAGAATAAGCTGAGGGAGAAGGGGATATGGGAGTATATGAATGGTCTTCAAAAAGTTCATGGAAGGATCCATATTATTTTTTAATTCAATTTTTCCACAAACTTTTTGAAGTACCCTCATAGAAGAGGGCCAGAGATGAATGAGAGAAAAAGAAAGATATGGCATGAAGAACTCGGGGAAGAAGAATGCCTTAGCTTACCTGATACTTCCAGCATTACTTCTATCTGCTATTTCCCAGCCCTCTCTTTAGAAGGATCGGTTCCAGGAAATTAGAGACAATGGACAATTGCTTCTTAGCAGAACACATGACAAGTCTCCTTGCTACTACTTAGGCACCACCAATTAACGTATTCATGTTACTTCATGAATATGCTAATCTACCACAAGATGCAGCTTAGTTTTGGAGGGTGTAGGTTGGCCACTGAAAACCTCTTTCAAACTCTATCAGTGCTACAGCCAAAGAACACTTGAGATCAATGAATCAATTGGTTTCTTTTTTTAAAATAATCTTTCCTTTCTTGTTAATTTGCTTATGAATACAAGTATAGCTCTATTCTGCATTTACTGAGTAGTCATTTTGTGCCAAGTACTATGCTAGTTGCTATCACATCATTGATACTTTCCAGCAGCCTGATGAGGTAGGTACTATTTCTTTCCCTACTTGCCAGATATGAAAATTTGAGACTCAGCATGGTTAAGTACCTTGTCAATAAATCAGAATTCAAGAAACTCAAATCTGCCTGGCTCCAGAGCCCAGTACTAACCATTATACCACACTGTCAGATGAAATTTTTAAAAGGTCAACCCAGTATAAATGCAAGGAAGTTTCCTTTTACTGTATTGACTCAGCATGTGATTTATTCACTAAGCAAGTCCAGTTGGATCACTGAATTAAGCATAAATATACCTTTAATCATTAGAATGTTGGTATAGTAATGGATTCAGATTGTTTGAATTTAAATCCCAGTTCTGTCACTTACCAGTTGAGTGACTGTAAGGAAATCACTTAACACGAGTAAGTTTCAGTTTTCTTGCCTAAAAATGAGGATAATACCTACCATATAGCTGTATTGTGAGGATTAAGAAAATTATGTAAAGTATCATGCCATGTCTGACATGCAGTAGGTGCTCAACATATTCTAGATTACTCTTATTCCCTCCTTATTTCTTTTTTTGGGGACCAGACCAGTCACCTGTAGTATTCAATTGAGGAAAACAAATTGTTCCTGAAACATTTTTTTGTGGAGAGATAAGCTGAAGAAGAAAATTAGGTTGATTATTCCTAAGGCTGAATAAGGGCAGTTACCAACTCTTATGTGAAGCATATTTCAAAATTAGCTAAAAACATGAACCCTTCGGAGAGTTAGTGTGGTCCATCTCTCTGCTTCCTAGTGATTAGGGCCAAATTGTAATATTGTTTATTTCATCGCTAAATTTCACAATTGACATCCACTATTAGACCTGAGATATTGGCAATCCCTGTCCAGCAATTTCAAGGCAAGCAAGCTGAGGCTACGGGAGTAGAAGTGATTTGACCAAGGTCAAACAGTGGGGGAGGGGGAACCCACAAGAGAACACAGTTCTCCTGACTCCTTGTCCAGCATTCTGTGGTTCCATTGTGGGCTCTCAGGTAGATAAAACCAAACCCTGATAAGTGCTCTTTGCAGGAGCTTGAACTGATTGGACTCTCAGGGTTTGGTGCAGGTTTGATTGATTCAGAAAACATGAAACTTTGTTCTGGTTCAAATCAGTTCACTAGTTTTTGTTGGTTTCAAACTGTTAACATTTCTGTTTTGTTTGGGGTTTAGCAAATTAGTGTTGTTTCTTCTCATTTAGGTTCATGGTTTGGTTCAAGTTCTTAGTTCTTTGAAATTTTCCACTGGGATTTTTGGTTTTGATAAAAATACTCAGAATCCCAGGTAGCTAATGACAAGAATTCATTTGAAAAGATCAGTCAGGCTTGGTGAAGGTGCTGAGGAGGAGCTGGGGCTGTTTAGGGGAAGCATCAGTGCTTACATTCTGGAGCTTGAAATCAAGATAATGGAAACATCGAAACAGTTTTTGGTGTGCATGTTTGTGTGTTTGTTTTTATCAGGATGCTCTGATGCTTTCATTTCCATTCTTGCTAATCTGAGTTGAAAACTGCTGCCTCCCACCTTATTGCCTTTTGGGACACTCTTGTCAGTCATGTTCTTGATATGTTCCTCATTTTTTGACTGTGGGAAAGAAGCTAACAAAAAACTGTTCTCCCTGTCCTTTCTCTTTGCTTTGAATGGCCCTTCTGAGGAACTTGAGGAATATGAATTTCAAGCTTAAATTTGTGGGGGAGTTCAGTTGCAATGCCCAAAGGTAGAACAGCCTGATTCTGAAATATAGCCTTTGTTCCATTCTTACCAATGTGGTATTTAAGGTCTCAGGCAAACCTCCTTTGCTGAATGTGAAATGGGGCTGACACCTTTCTTAGTGGCCAGCCATGCTTCAGGTGAGGCTGTGGTGAAGGGTTGCAGTGATGAGGCCTCTGGAGAACTATATTCCACCTGCCTGGCTTTCCTCATGCCAGAGGAAAACAAGTTCTAGTACTAGGGCTGCCAGTACCTTTTCAAGGTCTTGACTGTATTTAAGCAGTTGGAAGGCTAAGATTGCAGCTGTGGTGGTAAAAGGGCCATTCCCAGTACCTCAAAGGACAGGCACTTCCTAGGAGAAGGTGAGATTTTGTATGATCCCAAGAAGTCATGTTTCTCATTAGAAAGAAAGCTCTTAACTTTAGATTCATTCTCTCTCTTCTCCCCTCTCTTTCCCTTCCTCTCCTCTCTCTCTTCTCCCCTTCTGACCCCTCCTCCTCTTCTCCCTTTTAATGGCTCACTTGCTCTTAGCTACCAGTCATCTAACACTTTGTGATTCATATTATCCACTTTTTCCATTGATTTAACATAGATTTCAGATATATATATATAGTCACTGGCATTTTCACTATTACCAATGACATTCAAAGGGGCAACTAGAAAAAGCTTTTTGGGTTTTTTCTCACAAGAAGTGGGCTGGGCACTTGTTTGAGGACACAGATGGCTTTGGAGGGGGCCAAGGGGAGCTGACATCTGATATTTCTGCTATAGCCCACACCTTTCTTTTGGCTGCTTCAAATTTGGCCCATGTAGATGGATACACACCTGGGTAACCACCATACAGATGGAAATCAGGACATGTGGGATTTGGCTGAACCAAAGGTCCCCAGATATTGCCTGGATCATTTAGTGCCCCAGATGTGACCACCCCAGGACTGCATGTGCTAAAATTGTGTCCCAGCTTAAGCCAGCTGGTCATTGTATATATAGTATCAAGGCAGCTTGGAACATCATAAAGCATGAGTTTGGATTTTTACCTTGTGGATTTAGATTTAGCTAATCAACTCGAATCCTTCCCCACACACTGGACAGTGAGGATGTACCAGGTATACAGAAAGATTTAACAAAAGAAGATGCTTATTGTCCAATACTTTGCACTGTAGATGGGACATAATATCAGATCATATGAAGAAAAACTGACCAACTTTCCAGAAAGGAAAGAGAGAATAAGAGGGCTCCAGTCTCTTTAATAAATTTTTGATGTATTTTATATATGTATCACATTTAAAAATTGTTCTTTTCAAAATATTTTCTCTGTGGGACTTTAAGAGCAAATGGTGATTTCTTCTAATTTTAAAATTTGAAGAATTGGAGAATATTTTATGAAATTATATTGGTCTTTTCTTTTTATTTGCCTATGTGATAGAGGTGCCTGACCTCATTCATTTAGGCAGGTTTTGTTTCAGGGTATAGTAATAATAATCCCATGCTGTTGTGTAGTCCTTTACAAAAGGGTTTTCATAGCCATAATCTCACTAGCTCTTCACAGCAATCCTGTGAAGCAGTCAGGATCGATATTATTGTTTCTAATTTATAAATAAGGGAAATTAGGCTCAGAGAAGTTAAGCAGCTCATACAGAGTCACACAGCTAGAAAGTTGTAGAACTGGAGCCTGAACCTAGGTTTCCTTATACCCAACCTCAGTGCCTCTTCATTGTTATCATGTTTTCTTCCTGAGACTATCTCCTTTTTGTTCCTACCCATGATGAATTTTAAAATTGGTCTAAAAAACATGCTTCAGTTTAGCAGATGAGTAAAAGTGAAACTTACAGGTTAAGTGCCTTTATAAGGTCACCTATGAAGTGAGTCCTGTGCATAGCTCTTGGCTTTTCACCTTGCCTTTAAACTGAACTATTTTTAGGTAGACATAGTTCTTTTTTTCAATGTTAAATATATGCACAAAAGTTGTGTGATCCACTGATTATAGGTGTGAAAACTGCACCTGGGGAATGGGACTAGGGATGAAAAGTTGGCTTAAAATAATTAGTTTCTTGCCTTTTTGTTAAGAGATGTCATGTTCAATAGAATTTAATTTCTTTATTCTTCCTTCGCTTCCAGCCTTTTAAATACAATTCTTTAGGGAAAATTAGCAAATATTCATTCTGAATGTTGATTTCTCAGGAACAAGGGTAACTGGAGGAAAGAGAAGCAGAGAGATGACTTCCCATGCCCTATAAGAGTGGGCAAGCATTATTTTGTTTAACACCGTGAGCTAAGATTTCTTCTAAGGCATGCAAATCGTAAAGTTCTGATTTGTCAACTGCATGCTGTTTCTTTAGGCACTGATGTATGAAATCCCGAACGAATTCTCCAATGAACATACTGCTAATTGCTTCTCCACCTGCTCTCCAACCTCCTCCACCCCACCCCCTCCACTCCCAATTCAGCCTATAAGTGTCCGTCATTGGAGATGGATGGTGACACATGCAGTAATAGCAATTCATAAAAGCCAGTTCCAGCCCTTGTCTTCAAGGCTCCTGGATTTTCCACTGCCTGCTTTTGTGTAAGTGAAGTGGATGGAAGTGCTACTGGCATCAGAATCCACCTCCCTATGCTCCGTTGCTAGAGCTCAGTTGCTCGGCTGGAGCTGAGCTAAACAGAAGCATCGGATCTAAGCTGAATTGTGGCTGTTTGGGGTTTTTTTTTCTCCCCTCAATAGGAGAGTGGGTTCGGGATAGTGTGTAGTGGGGGTTCAGGGTGCTTTGGTTCTTCTTTCTGTGGAGAGAAGAGGGTAAGGGGAGAATAACTCACGATAGAATACAACGTGAAAGAGTTCCCTGAAGAGTGTCAGAATGTTCCTGGTGCAATATACAGGTATAGTATGTTTTATTTTATCTGAAATTCCCCTTTTGTTTCAAAGTGTATTTCTCTCTCTTATTTTGCCTCCAATTCAACTGTACTGAAGGACAAATAGGATTCTAATGAGCTAAACAAAATAGCTGCCTATAGCATGCCTGCCCCTAGCTATAATGTTTGTAGCAGATTGCTGTGTAAAATCTGGGTTTTCTGTTAAATTGGTAGTCTTGATCCCTTAATTGTGCATGTTTCTCTGCTGTATTCTTGTATTGAATTTCTCAAGTCTTATGTCTGCAACTGGTAGTATGTGATATAGCCTAGAGTGTTTGCACAGAAGACGCAGTGCTTTGGAAGCAAAAAGCAATTTTTAAACACTTAGTACATTGTGTTTCTCGAGTTTATTAACTTCTGTATTTGTTAATTGGTCGTATAGATTTGAGATGTTGTCAAGAGTAAGGAAACTTCAAATAAGCAGCATTCCAGAGTACATCAGTTTGGTAAATTTATTTTTATTTCATTATTGAACTCAGGTTGATGAACATTATGTATTATTGTTTGTTTATTCTCCTGGTTGGAAAAAAGAGCTGGGAGCAGGAAGACTAAAAATGCTAGCCCCAAACCATCTGTACTCTAAAATAACATTGGACCAAAAGTGTTCTCTTAAGCTTTCAGAAACATATTGGTCCATGATAATGAAGAACTTCAAGACTCTGATCAGGTATTGGTGAATGTTGTTTGAAAGGCTTCTTATACAGCAGTTAGACAGAAAGTACCCTTGCAAAATGAAAAACCCTGAAAAAGTTTCACTTTCCTGCTGAACAGAACAGAAGCTTAGTTTCTACAACCACATGTTTTGATAAGTCTGAATATCATTTATTGTCAGGGACTTTCATCTTAATTTTTGCCTTATTTTTCTTAAAATATTGTGCTCCTGTGCTTAAGAGCTAAAAAGATCATGTTATATTTTGATGCATGGTTTGACCGTTGATTTCGCTCCTCATTAATTGGACAGCATGCAGATGATGTGGAGCAGTGAGTAAGTGACAATATTTCAAGGTTATGTTGAAGAGCATACAGTGAACCTTAGTGCCTGGACCAACAGCTGCTGAATTGAATTGTCTGCAATTAAAGCAACAGCAGGTTTGTGTAGTCTCCCTGCAGCCGGTTTATTTGAATTTATAGCTTCAGTTTCTTCTTTGGGTATCGGTTGGTTTGTTTCACTAAGTGTTGGAAAGTTGTGCTTGCTGGATTTTTTCTCCATACTCCAATGTATGCTTGACTGGAAGAGTCATCTGTACATTTTAAAGTGCGAAGTTGTTGAGGTTTTTCTCTTCTGGCTAAAACCAGAGACTGTCTCATCTTTTCCAGTACAAAATTAAATAGATACATTCTCATGGACAATATTGCTTTGTTCAATAAATATAGGTTTCTGATAGACCAGTGTTGTTGGTTTAAGCTTCTAGCAGTGAAAAATTCTGGACTTCGTTATTCTAATGAAATTGTTATATCTTGGAAGAACAAAAATGGTGACATTATCTCCTTGCCATCTCTCAATTCCAGGGTGACCTAATGAATAATGTCAAATCCAACTAAGTGACTTTTATTACTGAATTTTATTTATATGCTAATAGTGGATACATGTTTAATTCCTTACTGGTTTTACTCTATTAAAATTGTTTTACTCTATTAAAAAATTATAATTGCAATATAGTTTTTGGTTATTTAATCATAGTGGATGTGGTATAAAACATTTATACAGTGATTTAACATATACTTTCTCGGGCCGGCCTGGTGGCGCACTGGATAGTGCGCCGCTTGGGAAGCGCGGCGGCGCTCCCGCCGAGGGTTCGGATCCCACATACAGACCGGTTCCCACTCACTGGCTGAGCGAGGCGCGGGAGCAACACCGAGGGTTGCAATCCCGTTGCCGGTCCCCGGTCTGGTACGGGGGCAACACTGAGGGTTGTGATCCGTTGCCGGACACGGAAAAAGACAAAAGACAAAAAAAAAAAAAAACAACATATACTTTCTCAGTTCATCCTCATCACAACCCTGTGTGAGGTCAGTGGTGATATGATCTCCATTTCATAGGTAAGAAAACTGAGACTCAGAGAATAACTGGCCTGAGATCTCACATCTAATAAGTGGCAGAGCCTGAACTCGTAGGCTATATTATCTAATTCAACAATCTGTGTTTTTTCCTTCCTTACATCAGGATGCCTCTCAGTTGACAGGTCCACGGGAAATTTGACTTACGCTGCTAAAACAAGACTAAATTTAGTCATTCACTAAAAAAATGTGTTCTTCAATAAGACTCTAGAGATTTTTTTTCAAAACTATCCTTAATCTAACATTTATTTTAATATGTGAGTGCTTTCCGGATTAATTTTACAGATATATAAGAAACACTAGTGTTTTGATTAATTTATACACTAATATGAATTAAAGTAGAGCCTTGGGAAGTTTTTGGGAAGCAAAATGTTGTCCAAATCAGAAGATAATGTGGAATATTTTCCTTCTAAAAGAGCTAGTTTGTTTCTAATATTCTTCTCAGCGAACTTATAAGATTTTTTTTAATAAAAGTATGTGTATTTAAAAATATACTGGCCATGAATATGAAATGCTATATGTTTTTAAAATTAGAATATTTTGTCCAGATCAATAGAAAAAATATAGAGCTAACTCACTTTCACACTCTTCTGAGCCTGTGTGTCTGTCTATGTAGTAGATCAGCCTTCCCATCTTTTAAAATTCCCAAATGGTTTCTCAATTTTAAATTAATTAGTTTTAAGGGGGATAAAACATACTTTCATTCACTGAAGAAGAAAATACTATTTAATGGTGCATTGTCAATTCAGCAAATGAACTCAGATACTTGAGTAGCTCATACTAGCTCTCTGGTAAAACTTTAACTGCTTCAGGAAACATTCCTGAAGGGGCCATTCTTAGATCTGAATTTATTAGAGACTATTCCATGTAATGGAGAAATGACTGGATGCTCACGCCATAGATAACCCTTCTTCATCATTTGACAATGAATATTTGAGCACGTTGTCAAGAAAATGAGCCAGAGATAGAGCAGGTATTGTTATAGCCTCTTCATGAGACATTTAGAAAGACGGTAATGGATATATTGTTTCAGATACCACTTAACTAGAATTTATACTTATCTAAGATGATATCTTTATATTTTAACATATCTTAAAATAAAGCTATTTTATATTATTTTCTTCTGGCAAAAAGGGAAGGAGGATGATATAAATCCCTTTCATCACTCTTTAAACTTAAATGAAATTTGACACTTAAAAAATGGGGGAATAGTTCAGGATTAGAGGAAGGAGAACTAGGCAGAATATGCCTGTGATTGGAAGCTCCATATTAAACTTGGTTTTAGGTGGCAAATTGCCTGTAATTTGGAAGCTCTGGCTAACACCCCTAACTTCATTCCTTTTTCTGGGAGCAAGAACTCTGAATATAAATGTACAGATTTGGGGGGGCTTTTAAAGAAATTGAAATTTCCTGATTGGTGAAAGACAAAGTCTTTCAAATTCGTAAAGTAATTAATTTTTCCCTGTCCCATTTGAGGCTGAGAACCATTAGAGTGAGGTAGATTTCTAGATTCTGGTTGTTTAGGAGCTGAAGTTGGGTTGTCTGAGATGGATTTTCCCTTCAGTACACCTGTGATTGTGTTTTAGGGGAGTGAAGGGCAGGTCTTATGGATGGGAGTATAAGGCTTTGTATACACCAGCTAGTGGTGTGCTGGATCGATCCGGCTTGCATTAGCTTACTTAAGGGGATCACTAAGAATATTTACAAATTAAAGAACTTGTTCATATCTCCCTTTTTCCAAAAAGGACTTAATATGCTCACTAAGAATAATCATCAAGGCATGCTGTCTATGTGGGACAGCATACTGCAGATGCTTCTTGGACTGCTAAACTCTACTAATTGACATCCCGTAGACATAGCACTGATGCCTTCAAGGGTTATTGAGCATAGGACAGTTAATAGTGTGTCCCCCACCCATACATACACTCAGTAATAAGAATATCTAACATTTATTGAATGCTTGCTCTGTGCCATGCTATGTTATTAATACTTATATGTATGAATTCATCAACCTCCACAGCAATCCCGTGAGGTAAGTAGTATTGTTTCTGTTTGGGGGTTAAAAAAAACGAGAGTTTAAGTAAACTGCCTACCATGTCACCCAGTTACTAAACAGCAGAATCAAGATGTGATCACAGGAAACCTGTCTCCAGAGCCCATGCTCTTAACAGCTATGTAGTATGTTTTATGACTTTAAAGGGCACTTCATTGAAGAAGCTGTTTGCCCAACTGTGTGCCACCCAGAGCAGATATCCCTCCCATCATCCATGACTTCAGAAGACCTAGACAGTGTAGAGCTGTCTGCTCAACAGACTGTTGAAAATTTTTACTTTCTTTCTGACCCCCTTCACTGATGCTGTGTATTAACAGAGTCTTGGTGGATCACTGCATCCCCAACAGTTTCTAAACACTGCCACTACTTACGACCTTTCTTCAGATTTTTCAGCTTTGTTTTAAAAATCTCTTTCATATTCTGTCACTTCTCTCTCAATTTCCAGCTTCTTGCAACAAGAAATATTGCCAACCAGACTGTAATTTTTCTTCTGTGCAGCCAAGTGACCAATCATAGCACATCTTCCCTGCATCTACTCTTTCCCCATTCCGTTTTATGCCTAGCTGTTAGAGTGTTCTTCCTAAATGCAGATCTTATCCTATCAGTCTTCTCCTCAAAAATTTTTTAAAGGGTGTCAGTTTTTTTTTTTAAACAGTCATTTAGGGCCATCCATTATCTTGTCTCAGCCACCCATCATGCCTTTTACACCCTTATCTCCCACTACATAACCCTTTCTAGACCCTATATACCTACCACTCTAGACTACTTCCGAGTCGCTAGGAATTTCAAGCTCTATATTTAAAATGCCATTCTTCCACATCTCCAACAACCTAGAGCTACTCAACATTTAAGATTCAGCTCAAATCATACCTGCTACTGTACTATAAATACTTATTTTGGGTCTGTCTTCCCCCCACTAGACAGTTCTTAAAGTCAAAAACCATATTTTACTCATTTCTTAACATATAGCCTAGTGCTTTGCACATCATTGACATTTACATGCAATATTCAGGTCTTTAGCAGCTACACTGCCAAAGAAGTTTTTCTCCTTTTCTTTTCTTTTTTTTTTTTTTTTTTTTTTTTTTTTTTTTTTCCGTGTCCGGCA
>NW_007726832.1:309638-320036 GCF_000696425.1 Galeopterus variegatus
ATATTCAGGTCTTTAGCAGCTACACTGCCAAAGAAGTTTTTCTCCTTTTCTTTTCTTTTTTTTTTTTTTTTTTTTTTTTTTGTCTTTTTTGTCTTTTTCCGTGTCCGGCAACGGGATCGCAACCCTCGGCGCTGCTCCCGCGCCTCGCTCAGCCAGTGAGCGGGAACCGGTCTGTATGTGGGATCCGAACCCTCGGGCGAGAGCGCCGCAGCGCTTCCCAAGCAGCGCACTATCCATTGCGCCACCGGGCCGGCCCAGTTTTTCTCCTTTTCTGTTAGCTCAGGGTTCAGAGCTGTTTTAGAGCCTGAGAGTTCCAGAAGTTGAATGACTATATCACTTCTGCTTGGCATAGATATTCTGGAATATTCTGTTCAAAGCATTTGTTTCTTGAGCAACTGTCTTCTATATATATTTTTCTCTCCATACTCATCCTTGCTCAGATTTATTATACCTTGAAAACTCATTCTTTTGCCTTTGTGGAATATTTTGTGCTTTTGTAGACAGATAAAGGCTTGCCTATATACACATATTAATACTTACACATACAAGAAAATAAATCAGTAAATGTAAAGTGATCATTGGAATTTTTGATGCATAATCACAGTGTTTCTCAAGATTTGTTTTAGGAACTACCCGTGACAGCATTATCTAGGAGATATGTTTGAAATTCAGATTCCTGGATCCCCATCCCAGACCTAATAAATCACTCTCTGAGTGAGTCAAAAGCAAAATGTTAAATCCTGATCTATATTCTCTATGGATATGAATATTAATTACATTGTGGAAAAACTGTCATTATAATGGTTTGAATTTTTTGTTCTCACACTGGAAGTCTTGATCTTGTGGTATCTAACCCAATGGAACTTGTTGCAATGATGAAATCTTATCTGTCTTCACTGTCCAGCATAGTAGCCACTAGCCACATGTGGCTATCAAGCATTGAAATGTGGCTACTGCAGCTAAGGAAATGAATTTTTTATTTTATTCAAGTTTAATTAAATTGAGATTTAAATAGTCACATGTGGCTATTGGAAGTGCAGCTCAAGAAGTTTAGCTGTCCAGAAGGAATATGTTTCTTTGGGATCTAGATGGCCACAGTGATGATTATATCAGCAAGAAATCAAACAGGAACATTGTTTCCTTTAACATATAGGACACGGCATTTTTTTAATGGATAGTTTAAATTTTAAGAATGGCCTAATGTGAGTTATCCTTAGAAGTGATTTAACAAATTATGATCTCGGTTAAATTCAGTGAGATTTACACTCTGCATTTCTCATCAGTACTGTTTTTCTCATCATATTGGCTTGTTGTTGAGATCTGGCTGTTAAGCCTTGATTTCTAAGCTAGGGACAAGAAAGTTGAGTTAATCAGAAGAAAGGGGTCCTAGCTCCAGTGTTTAGGTCATAGACACTTCTATACATTTTAGCTCTCATAGACCCTTGCACTATTTTCTTTTAGATTGTTCAGGTCCTTAGCCAATCATGACTCACTACTTTTCAGCTTCCATTTTTTCCTCTGGTCAATGTTCCTTGAAGCAATAGTCTACCCCATTCAGGATGATTTTATTATTTAAAATAGCATTAACACTTTGGAAGAATTTGAATCAGAAATGGACTGTAGTCTCTATGTAGAGACATAAATCTAGGCCCTTTGTTTTATTATTGTGTGGAGTTCATAATGTGTAGTAGCTGTACTTGGTGGCTTTAAAAGGAACCCAGTTTCAAAATCTTAGTATTAGAAAAACCACATGGTCAGAGGAAGGTACTTGAGTATTGCTATCTATGGAAACTATATGGTAAATAATTATGCCTGCTTGACCTGACCTCTGTTGCCTAGATTCTAGTTCTTTGCACTCTTTTCAGTTGCTAAAATTTTAACACATCCTGAAATTCCCTTCTCTCTCTTTGCATTCTTCACTTGCTTTGGCTCTGCTTTCTGTTTTCAATGGACAGCAGACCACCAACCCCCCTTTTTGTACCATTCAAACTCACTCCCAGAATTCATTGTTGTGTCCAATCTCACTGAACTGCTTAGAGGAGTTCAAAATGGGTGTTTTAAAGTGCCATTCAGGGCCACCCTGGAGCACTCTGCAAATGGGTTCTTTTGTTTTGAGTACTAAAAAGACAGTACTGCAGCTACAGTTTTGAGAAATGCATAAAGACAAAACCCATTTGGATTTATCAGCACCACACTCTCCCGAGCCATTTGGATTTAAAGGAAATTTTTAACCCTTTGCCTCTGCCTTCCCCTAGACTACATGTATAATTTTCAGTGACATTTTTACTTTGTTTGTAGGAAGCCAGATATTTCTATTTTCAATGAAAGTTCGCTATGATCAGGACCCTTCATAATTTAAAGCAGAGTGGAGAAGGGAAATAATGTTTTAAAGGTATATTATAGAACTATGCTAGGATATTTACATAAATTATTTCATTTAAAACCTCATTAGCACTCTCAAAAATGTTAGTAGTTGTTCTTACCCAAGGCTATATATACCATTAACTTATCTACAGCTCTGTCTCAACTCCAAAGCCTGAATTACTGTTGCTTTTTACTTAAACATGTAATTGTGAATGGTTGCTTTCTCTCTCTGAGTGTGAGAGAGAGAGAGTGTGTGTGTGTGTGTGTGTGTGACAGACAGAGAAGATAGAAGAGAGGTTATCAGTACTAAGATGTTCCCTCACAAAAATCCCAGATCACCGTAAAGAGGGAGAATGTAAAGAAAACACTCCCTGTGTTAACTGTCTACCAAACAGGAATTGGGATGTGTTCAGTGAGAGCCTCTGACCAAGAGGTTGTAAAGAAAGCCTTCTTTAGAGTCTTTATGCACTTTACTCATTGCGGCTCCCATCCCCTGCCCTAGACTGCTGACTCTTGCTGCCAAACATGGTTGGCATTTTTCCAAACCCTACTCTTGGGTTTGGAGGTGGGACAGGAACTGCAAAGAACCACAACCCTTAAACACTCTGCTGAGTCATGGAAATTTGCCTAGCTTATTTAGTAAAAGTTGTATAATCTGAATTTACCTCAATTTGTGATAAGGAATATAAAGAACATAAAATAATTGTGACAATCCATATTTAATAAAAATGACGATCTATGAGTAAGTGAGACTCCTTTGGAAAAGTTTTTGGGTGGCATATTACATTTTACCTTGGTTATAAATATCAAACAAATAGATATCAAGCAAATAGATCATCCTTGAAAGTAAATTTAATTCATGCTTTTATAAGCCTACAGGCAATAGAGGATAGTAAACTATATTAAGTGTGTGCAATGTGATATAACATTTTAAAAGTAACTGACATGGATATGGACAAATAACTTCTTAGAGCAAAGTAGTGAGAATCCATTTTTAATTGGTAGTAAGACTGTGCCCAAGTTTCCATTCTTGAATTGAGATGCTTGAAATGGAAAAGAGCAGTTGAAATGCTTAAGGGATCTGGGGAAAGTGGTTTATGAGGGTAGAACACAAAGTAAATACAATAAAGGCAGCTTGAGTAGTTTGTGAATATTGGCGCTCACAGCTATTTTGAGTGTTGTGAGCAATAAAGAGCACAATCTGGCAGAAAAAGGGATAAGCACAGGCAGAAATATGACCATTGGAGAAATGAGCCTGGGATTCCAGTAGTGTATCTCTCTCTCTCCCAAGCAGTGTTCTCTGAGTGCCCTACTCACAGGCCTTGTGAGGAGGCTTTTAACGAGAAGGAAAAGAAGTGGTCTGGGAAGAAACGGTCTGAAGGAATTGAAGTGAGAAGGACATAATTGTTTTGTCAAATATTTACAGCTATTTAAAATAAAAAGAACCCTCACCCAGCGGCAAACTTTCCAGAACATTTCTTTTGCTGGCCTTATGTCAAGGCCAGCTGAAACACAAGCCGTAGAGAAGAACCTCACTATAACATGCAATATGATCTAAGGCAATGCCCTTCTTGGACCTTCTCCACACGGATTTATTACTGGAAGTAACAGAAGGGCTATGAACATTAGAACATAGTTCCAAGGCATGAACCCTGGCGTTGGGATTTATAGTAAGGCTCTGGTGTACTAGCCGGACAATGAGTACAATTTCATTGCAGATGTTTTCCATTTGAGATTTTTGATATAGGATTTTTGTATATGCCTAAGATGTCTGTGAACCAGGATGAGATAGTCAGCACTACTTAGCTAGCACCTACTATATATGTGTTGCCTGTACTTGAGCAATCCAGTGAGGGAAGTACTTGAAGTTTTTTTAGCCCTTTCTGATCCCCAGGGCGCTATTGGTAAGCTGCCCCTCCCAGGATATTAAACTGTTGCTATTGTGAAATGGGTGATGCATAAGCAGCTTTTCTCATAGTATCTTAACTTCTCTCTTTTCAGTATAGAATCATTCCCAGTAGTTTTAAAGTGTAAAGTAGAGTAGAGGGCTGCTACCCGATGAGGTTTTAAATCTAGATCATAATAGACCACTTGCCAAATGATTTCCCTTTATGATCCCAAGTTAAAGTTATTCACAGAAAGAAAAGCATTGCAGAATGGAGTGCCAGTTTCTTATGGCATTTGTGGATTTAAGCCAATATATTCACAATCTTCAGCCAAATGGTTCATTCTGGAGTTTTGGCAGCAACTTGTAAAAATCAACAGCCTGAATATTCCATATCTGATGAAAGGACAGAGGAGGGTGGAAAGAGAGAAAAGACAAGAGTACAGAATGGTTTGTATTCATTAACTTACCTGTTATCAGTATTAAGTACAATGTAGGATGTTGTTCTTATTAACATTATGAAGTGCTACCCTTAAAGCTGTAGACTAAAAAAAAAAAAAAAGAGTAACCAGTAGATGGGTCCTTTGCTAAATGACTGAGCCAGAGACAACATATAAATATTAGAAATGGCCTAAACCACAGCATCAAGTTTTATTATTTTGTAGGAAATCACTATTGGGACTTATGACTCTAATGGGAATATGTAAGTACTCATTTATTCCTGGCTAATGAGGAAATGATTAAGAATGAGAAAAAGGAGGTTTATAGATGAAAATTCAGATGGACTTTGTCATAATATGCATTTTAATAGAATCTTAGGATTATAAGAAATCTTAAAGGTTATCCCTCCCCACCACCACATACATATACAATCTGTTACGTGAACTCATCTACTTGATCCTTAAGTGGTCAATCCAGTTTATGTTTGGATACTTTCAATAGTTTGGCTCTCTCCACTATGAAGTAGGACATTTGATTTTTTGGATAGCTCCAATCATTGATTGTTTGCATAAACGGGTCAAAATCTCTCTCCCTTCAGTCTCTACCCATAGCTGCTACTCTTAGGCATTGTACCATACACACAAACTACAACATGAATTGAGCCCTTTGGACTTATGTAGTCTGGTAGCCCTGACATTGCTTAACCCTTGGAGCCACACCAAGCAACCCCACCCTGCTTCCATATGGTAGCCACTCAAATGTTGGAAAACTATTATGTGCTCCCTTAGTGACTTATTTTTTTAACAGCTTTTTTTTTTTTTTTTTTTTTTTTTTTAAAGATGACCGGTAAGGGGATCTTAACCCTTGACTTGGTGTTGTCAACACCACGCTCACCCAGTGAGCACCCGGCCATCCCTATATGGGATCCGAACCCGTGGCCTTGGTGTTATCAGCACCACACTCTCCCGAGTGAGCCACGGGCCGGCCCTTTTAACAGCTTTTTTGAGGTATGATTTATATACCATATAATTCATCAGTTTTAAGTTTATAATTAGTTATCTCTAGTATATTCACAGGGTTGTGCAACCATCAATAAAAAGATAATTTTATGACATTTTCATTACCTTCAAAATACATAAAGAGTAAACCCTGATTCCCTTAGCATTACCTCCCAATCCCCTACCAACCCCCACACAGTGCTAGGCATCCACTAATCTACTATATCTCTATGGATTTGCCTATTCTGTACATTCCATATGAATGGAATCATGTTGTATGTAGCCTTTTTAATCTGGCTTCTTTCACTTAGTATAATGATTTCAAGGTTTATCCATGTTATGGCATGAATCAGTATTTCATTCTTTTTTCTGGCAGGATAATATTCAATTGTATGGATATACCACGTTATATTTATCTGTTCATCAGTTGATGGGCATTTGGGTTGTTTCAACTTTTTGGCTATTGTGAATAATGCTGCTATGAGCATTCATGTGTAAGTTTTTGTGTGGACCTATGTATTTATTTCTCTTGGATATATACCTAAGAGTATATACCTGGGTCATATGTTAACTCTATGTTTAGCTTTTTGAGGAGGTGCCAAAATTGTTTTCCAAAGTGACTGCACAATTTTACAATCTCACCAGCAATGAATAAGGGTTCCAGTTTCTCTGTAATCTTGCCAGCACTAATTATAGTCTGTCTTTTTATTTTAGCTATCCCAGTGGATGTGAAGTGGAATCTCATTGTGGCTTTCCAAGTATATTCTACCACTCTGTAGGCTGTCTTTTCACTTTCGTGATGGTATTATTTGCAGCACAAATATTTCTAATTTTAATGAAGCCTACTTAAATATTCTTTTCTTTTGTTGCTTATATTTTGAGGTCACAAAGATTTAGTCCTCTGTTTTCTTCTAAGATTTTAAGTTTTTAGCTCTTACGTATAGGTCTGTGATCCATTTTTAGTTAATTGGTGTGTGTGATGTGGGAGAGCAGTCTAAATTCATGTGGATACCTAGTTGTCCTGGCACCACTTGTTGAAAAGACTTTTCTTCCTCCATTTTATGGTCTAGGCACCCTTGTCAAGAATCAATCGAAGGTAAATATAAGGGTTTATTTCTGAACACTCCTTCTGTCCCATTGATCTTACATGTTCGTCCTCAGGCCAGTACCACACTGTCTTGATTACTATAGCTTTGCAGTAGTTTTTGGAATCGGGAGGTGAGTGTCCTCCAACTTTGTTCTTCTTTGTTAAGATTGTTTTGGCTATTCTGTGTCTCTTGCATTTGTATATGAATTTTAGAGTCAGTGTGTCAATTCCTGCAAAAAAAAAAAGTTGGATTTTGAAAGGGATTGTATTGAATCTATAGAGTGACTGATTTTTAAAAGGCACACACCTCATTTATTATAAGACCCCATGAGGGGTGGCTCTGTACACAGTTTCCCTATACCTTTTTCACCAGTGGCACCACTTCAGAACCAAAGCCTATATCTTTTACAACTGCCTTTTTGTTTCCTAAGTAGCCAGAATCCCCATAGTGTGAATATGTAATATAAGACAACCAAAATTAAGTGCCCTATTCAGTGACCCACACACTTCTTGCATTTGATTGGGACTATTCTTATATAAGTGAAGACACCAAGAACAACAAAGCTGAAAAAGAAAATGAGCTAAGTTATAGTTGATTTCCTTTCACTCAGCCCCAACCTGGAGTGAGCATGTGCATGTGTGTTTGTGTGTGTTTGCATGTATGCATGTGTTGGTGTTGGTGTCTGTGTGGGTGATGAGTGGCTGTGTATGTCAGTCTCTGCACAAGTTTCTGTTTTAATCCTTTTACACATATATTTGCATGTGCATGTATGTGCATAAGTATGTGTATGTATATGTTGTTTTTGAAACCTAGCAATGATGCCTTTTGATAATGGAATACAGTGTTACAAATAAGCTTTGTGGTATTTTATCCTTTTAGCTGAGATTATTGAGGTCTCAGAGTTACACATGAATCTGGCCTTCCCACCCAAAAGGGGTGTTATCTATTATTTCTCTGCATTTCTTCCTGTGTACCTCATTCTCTTGCTTGATACTGGTTTCTGCATTTGTTTCTTGGTGGTTAAGCTGCAGCTCCACATGATCTCCATAGTATGACCCATTCCCTGCCCTGCTGTGATAGCCTTGAGGTGCTGGTTTATTGGCCTTTCCACTTTCTTGCCACCCTTTGCTACCAAGAAGAAAATTGTTCTATAGACCTTTCTAATTCTCTTACACTTGATACCTCAGATGGTGCCAAAAATGCCAGGTCCTGTGTTTCCCAATTACAAATGTAACAGAGTGTTTACCACGTGGTTTTCTAGGCTGGGACAAACACAGCTTAGGACACTTCTTAGAATATTAGAGTATAGAGAATAGAAAGCCAGTTTTTTTTTTTTTAATTAAAAAATTTCTTTCTATTTATTTATCAATTTTTATTTCTATGTAATTTTTATTTTAATAAAATGGACATATTTGTGGGGTACAAGTGTGTTGTTTCAATACATGCATATTCTACACAATGATTCACTTAGGGCAGATAGCATAGTTAGTCCACCATTTCTCTGTACCACCACCCCTCCACCCTCCCTCCCCTCCTGACATCTGGTAACCATTATTCTACTCTCTACTTCTATGAGAACTACTTTTTGTTTGTTTGTTTCCATGTATGAGTGAGATCATGTGGTATTTGTCTTTCTGTGCCTGACTTACTTCACTTAACATGATGGTTTCCAGTTCCATACATGTTGCTACAAATGATAGGATTTCATTTTTTCATAGCTGAATAGTATTCCCTCGTGTATATATACCACGACTTTTTTTATCCATTCATTCATTGATGGACATTTAGGTTGATTCCATCCATTGGCTATTGTGAGTAGTGTTCACTCCCAGTGAACATGGGAGTGCAGGTGTCTTTTTGGTATATTAATTTCATCTCCTTTGGGTATATACCCAGTGGTGGGATAGCTGGACTATAAGGTAGATCTATTTTTAGTTCTCTGAGGAAGCTCCATACTCTTCTTCATAGTGGTTGTACCAATTTACATTCCCACTAACCACACAGGAGAGTTCCCTTTTCTCCACATCCTCTCCAGTATTTGTTATTTTCTGTCTTGTTGATAATAGCCACTCTAACTGGAGTGAGATGATATCTTATTGTGATTTTAATTTGTATTTCCCTGATGAATAGTGATGTTGAGCTTTTTTTCATGTATGTGTTGGACATTTGTATGTCTTGTTTTGAGAAATGTCTGTTCAGGTCCTTTGCCCATTTTTTAATTGGGTTATTTGGTTTTTTGTTGTTGAGTTGTTTGCATTACTTATATACTCTTGTGTATTAGCACCTTGTCTGATGTGTAGTTTGCAAACACTTTCTCCCATTCTGTAGGTTGTCTCTTCACTTTGTTGATTGTGTCCTTTCCTGTGCAGAAGCTTTTTAGTTTGATGTAGTCCCATTTGTCTATTTTTGCTTTAGTTGCCTATGCCTTTGTAGTCTTGTTCAAAGAAAGTACTGCCCGCTCCTATTTCATGTAGCATTTCCTCTATGTTTTCTTCCAGTAGTTTCATGGTGTCAGGTCTTAAATTTAGGTCTTTAATCCATTTTGAGTTGATTTTTGTGTATGATGACAGATAGGGGTCTAGTTTCAGTCTTCTGCATGTGGATATCCAGTTTTCCCAGCACCATTTATTGAAGAGGCTGTCCTTTCCCCAGTGTATATTTTTGGCAACTTTGTTGAAAATCAGTTGGCTCTAAGTGCATGGGTTTATTTCTGGGCTCTCTGTTCTGTTCCATTGGTCTATTTGTTTTTATACCAGGATCATGCTGTTCTGGTTACTATAGCCTTATAGTATATTTTAAAGTCAGGAAGCATGATGCTTCCAACTTTGCTCTTTTTGTTCAAGATTGCTTTAGCTATACAGGATCTTTTGTGGTTCCATACACATTTTAAGATTGTTTTTTTCTATTTCTGAGAAGAATGTCATTGGTATTTTGATAGGGATTGAGTTCAATGTGTAGATTGCTTTGGGTAATATGGACATTTTGATAATGTTAATTCTTCCAACCTATGAACATGGGATATCTTTCCATTTATTTGTGTCTTCTTCAATTTCTTTCACTTTCTTCTCTTTCACTTTTACTCTTTCAATTTCTTTTTAAAGTTTTCATTGTAGAGGTCTTTTACCATCTTAATTAAATTTACTCCTAGGTGTTTCATTTTTTTGGTGGCTATTGTGAATGGGATTACTTTCTTGATTTCTTCTTCAGATATTTTGTTATTGGCATGTAGAAATGCTATTGATTTGTGTGTGTTAATTTTGTACCCTGTCACTATACTGAGTTCACTTATTAGTTTAATAATTTTTTGGTGGAGTCTTTAGTGTTTCTATGTATACAATCATGTGATGTGCAAATAAGTATAGTTTGACTCCCTCCTTTCTAATTTGGATGCCCTTTATTGCTTTTTCTTGCCTTATTTTGCTGGCTAGACCTTCCAGTACTAGGTTGAATAAGAGTGGGGAAAGTTACCATCCTTGTCTTGTTCCAGATCTTAGAGGAAAAGCCTCCAATTTTTGTCCATTCAGTATGATATTAGCTATGTGTTTGTTATATATGGCCTTTATTGTCTTGAGGTAAATTCCTTTTTTTTTTTTTTTTTTTTTTTTTTTTTTTTTTTTTTTTT
>NW_007726832.1:321162-329147 GCF_000696425.1 Galeopterus variegatus
CTTTTTTTTTTTTTTTTTTTTTTTTTTGTCTTTTTTTTTCCGTGTCCGGCAACGGATTGCAACCCTCAGTGTTGCCCCCGTACCGGACCGGGGACCGGCGACGGGATCGCAAGCCTCGGCGTTGCTCCCGCGCCTCGCTCAGCCAGTGAGCGGGAGCCGGTCTGTACGTGGGATCCGAACCCTCGGACGGGAGCGCCGCCGCGCTTCCCAAGCGGCGCACTATCCAGTGCGCCACCGGGCCGGCCCCGGTAAATTCCTTTTATATCTAATTTGTTGAATGTTTTTATCATGAAGGGTGTTGGATTTTATCAAATGCTTTTTCTGCATCAATTGAAATGATCATGTTTTTTAATTCTTCATTCTGTTGATATGATGTATCATGTTTATTGATTTGCATATGTCAATCTGTCCTTGCATCCCTGGGATGAATCCCACTTGGTCATAATGAACGATCTTTTTAATGTATTGTTGGATTCTGTTTGCTAGTATTGTGTTGAGGATCTTCATATCTGTGTTCACTAAGGATATTGGCCTGTAGTTTTCTTTTTTGTTGTTGTTGTGTCTTTTTGCAGTTTGGGTATTAGATAACACTGTCCTCATAGAGTGAGTTTGGATGTATTCACTCCTCTTCAGCTTTTTGGTAGAGTTTGAGAAGAATTGGTGTTAATTCTCATTAGTTGTTATTGGTCTGTTTAGGTTTTCTAGTTCTTCATGATTCAACCTTGGTAAGTTATATGTGTTCAGGAATTTATCCATTTCTTCTCGGTTTTCCAATTTGTTCGCATACAGTTGTTCATAGTAGTCTCTAATGATCCTTTGTATTTCTATGGTATCAGTTGTAATGTCTCTTTCTTCATTTCTGATTTTATTTGAATCTTCTCTCCTTTTTTCCCTTGTTAGCCTAGTTAAAAGTTTATCAGTTTTGTTTATGTTTTTGAAAAACCAACTCTTTGTTTCATCAATCTTTTGTATTTTTTTAAAGCTCTAATTCATTTACTGCTGCCATGATCTTTGTTATTTTTCTCCTTCTGCTGGTTGGGTTTGGTTTGTTCTTGTTTTTCTAGTTCCTTGAGGTGTAACGTTAGGTTATTTGAAATCTTTCCCCTTTTTTGATGTAGGCATTATTGCTATAAACTTCCCTCTTAGAACCGATTTTGCTGTATCCCATAGGTTCTGGCACATTGTGTTCTCATTTTCATTTGTCTCAAGAAATTTTTAAATTTCCTTTTTGATGCCTTCTTTGACCTATTATGTAGGAGCATGTTGTTTAATTTCCGTATATTTATACAGTTTCCAGTGTCCCTTTTGTTGCTGATTTTTAGTTTTATTTCATTGTGGTTGGACAAGATAGTTGTTATGATTTCAATTTTTTAAAAATTTGTTGAGACTCATTTTGTGACATAACATATGGTCTGTTCTAGAGACTATTTCAGGTGCTACTGAGAAGAATGTGTATTCTGTAGCTGTTGAGTAAAATGTTCTATAAATGTTAGATCCAATTGGCTTAGAGTAGAGATTAATTCTGATTTTTCTTGGTTAATTTTCTGTCTGGATGATCAGTTCTTTGCAAAATTTGGGGTTTTAAAGTCCCCAACTATTATTGTGTTGGAGTGTATCTCTCCCATCAGGTCTAATAGTAATTGCTTTATGTATCTGGGTGCTCTGGTGTTGGGTGAGTATATATTTAGAATTCTTATATCCTCTTGTTGAACTGACCCCTTTGTCATTATATAATGATCTTCTTTTTTTTACTTTCCTTGATTTGAAGTCTGTTTTATCTGATTTAAATGTAGGTACTCCAGCTCTTTGTTGGTTTCCATTTGTATGAAATATCTTTTTCCATCCCTTCACTTTTGGTCAGTGTGTGTCTTTATAGGTGAAGTGAGTTTCTTGTAGGCAGCATGGTGTTAATTCTTGTTTTATTATCCATTTAGTCATTCTGTGTCTTTTAATTGGGGAATTTCATCCATCCACATTTAGAATTATTAATATATAGGGACTTGTTACTGTCATTTTGTTACTTTTTTTCTGGTTGTTTTGTAGATCTTTTTTCCAGTCTTCCTGCTTTCCTTTGTGGTTGAATGCTTTTCTGTAGCAGTATATTTTAATTTTTTGCTATTTGCTTTTAGTATATTTCTTTAAGTTTTTGTGTTATGATTACCATGAGGCTTACAAAAAACGTGTTATAGTTATAACACATTATTTAAAACTAATAACAACTTAACTTTGATATCTGAGAAAAAAGAAACCAAAGCCAACTCTACACTTTCGCATCATCCACCCCTTACTTTTTGACATTTTGTTGAGGAAGTCATGTCTTAAGAATGAAGAGCTTTCAATCAGTTTTTTAAAGCTTAATCATCTAAGAAGCTGGTGTTATATATTGATTGCCTCTGGATTTTTAGAAATTTTCTCTACATTTCTTTCTTCCTTCTTTTCCTTTCTTTCCTTCCTTCATTGCTCCCATTATCATGATGATCTACCATGTAGAGGTAGATTAAGAATGAAGACAGGTAATTGTTTGTAAGTGTTAAGTCTAGGCGATGCTGAAATCAAGTAGAGAAGGGATATGCCACCTTGGCAAATATCCAAATATCAGAGGTTGGGGACACGTAGCTTGAGAAAGACTTTTTGAAGATTGTGATATGATCTTTAGTGGGTATTATACCAGACTGGTTGAGAATTAGTGAGATAAATAAAAATGACCACTGTATCATCCATGAGAATTTCATTTTCCATCACCTTAAATGACTTCCTATATCTTAAATTATTTTGCCTCACAAAATAAAACAGAACAAAACTAATGCTGAAGAAAATAGGAACTTACTTAGAATAACTTCTCAGATGGTTTTCAGTATTTGCAATCTGCTATTTCCATCAACTGTGAGGAGCTCAATGGGGTAAAGAAGTTTTTGCAAATAAGGGGGAAATGCATGTGGTACCCCCAATGATCCTCATATCATAAGCTCTAGAAGATTATGTGAGGAGGGAACACCACTGTCTGAAATGGACAAAGAGAAGAAAAGTGCTCTAGGTGGCCTCATCCAGCTTCAAAATACTTTTCCCATATAATTACCCTAATTAGAGATTCTGTATTAGTTGATGATCTCTTCTTTTAAGATACAAATGTCTCATGGGAAAGTTAAACCTCAATCATATTTTAGCATCAATTACTTTAATCAGATATTCAGATGAATTCCTATCTGAGTTTTCTGTTTCCCAATGGCTTAGAAGGAAGGTAAGGTGTAAAGGAGGCGTGTGCATCTCCTTATCTCTTCCTTTATCTGTTTGATGATACTAAGGAGGAGAGACTTTCAAAACACTTGTGGTAAAGAAATTCATGCATTGGGAGAGGATGAAGGCACCTGATATAGATTAATTTGATTCTGTTTTTGTCCTCCTCTCTCACCTTCCTAAGTTCTATCCAAATACCCACTCAAATCCTACACATTACGGAAAGCCCACCCTCCCACTTCTTCTGCTAGCCTGCATTGATTTCCCCCTTCTATGAACTGCAACAATATTTATTGTCTGTACCACCCAATCCAATGTTCAATTGGGTATTATATATCCTCGTATTCTTTAGTGACTTTATATGTGCTAAACTTTTTCCCCTTATACAAGACTGGTGATGTATGTGTACTATAAATGACTGTTGGGAGGAAATGACTGTGAGTTCTTGAAGGCAAGGACTGTGCCTTTTTTACTCCTTACTTTAGTATTCCCCATGGCATATAGAACAATATATTTGGATGTAGAGAAAAATCAGCTATAATTACTGTTATAATTAAGATTTTACTCAATACCGTTATCTACCTTAAAACATACAGATTTGCAAGTGGATGCAATGAGGAATATGCTGTACAGAAATGGCTTAAGTTACTCTGCCTAAGTTGGCAGCATCCTTTCCCTGCTTTTCACGAGCCTTAGCTCATGGTACTGGCCATTCCTGGTGGCCTTGATACTTGCTCCTTCTCATAATGACTAGTGGGAGCATGTAAAGGTGCCACTCAGTACCTTCATGCAGTGGGATAGGAGCACTGAAGAAATATAGCAGCGTGTGCATGCACATGCGTTCTCTCTCTCTCTCTCTCTCTCTCTCTCTCTCTCTCTCGTGTGTGTTTCCAAAATTTCTAAAGATCTATACCTGGTAAGCCCAAGAGTTGTTTCTTTGTTAATGTTCTCTCTGTAGAGCATAGAGAAAAAAATTCACTTAGATAGAACCATCTCTCTCTCTTTTTTTTTTTTACATAGACTCAAGAGGGCAAAATAAGAATGTCCTTCTGGAAAGACAGAGTGGCTTTTAATTCTCAGCAGTTGCTGGAACAGTAAAACAAGTAGCCATTGGCAGAGTGTGTGTTAAAGGGATTTGTATATTTAATTTTTTTCCTCTCTGCACTTACTCACCCTTGTACTTCTTCCTTGTAAACATCAGGTAGAAAACAGTGCTGACAATTGCTTCTCTTCCCCCGAGTTGAAGTTTAAAATTATGAAGGCTGTATAATGAAATGGTGATTTTTATTCTGCCCTGGTGGTAAAATGGGATTTGCTGATGTGTAAAATGAGACAGAGATAAATCACAAACAGATGTTCTCACAAAATGTTCATTAAATTCCTGACTAGTGGAAGATGCTGGATTACATGTGTTCAAACTCTAAATGTGTTAGAGAATAAGGAGCTTTTATACCTTAATGCTCAATTTAGGAAAGACTATATAGCTTTTTCTGTAAAAGTCATAGTAATCAGTGACTTTCAGTCTCTTCCTAATTTCAGAATGGCTTGTCATGACTGTTTTTGAACTCTTCTTATTGATTTTGACAGTTCCATTTATCCAAATAGACATCACCTTATTGAGGGATTTTGAAGTGGGTTTATTAAGACTTTCAGATTGTAAGGCAATAGATAGGGCTTATCCAACATGAGGAAGGTATGGCTTTTGCTTAGATCACCTCTAAAGGACTGTCTTCCCTGGGGATATGATAGTGATTTCAGGGGAGTGGAGTTGGGAAGGGAGAGTAGGAAAAAAAACCACCTGTATTAGTCTGTTTCTGTTGCTTATAACAAAATACCTGGAACTGGGTGATTTGTAAAGAAAAATGAAATTTATTGTTTATAGTTTCTGAGGCTGGGAAATCCAAAGCCCACCTGGTGGTGGTGACAGTGACCCAGGGGTCTCGACATTGCAAGACGGTGGAAGCAGAGCAGAGAGAGAGAGACAGACTCTCTTCTCTCTTCTTTTATGGCCCTCAGAACCACCCCCCTGACCATCATTTATAATCCATTCACAAAGGCATGGTCCTACAATCTACTCACCTCTTCAAGACTCCACCTTTCAATTCCATAAGATTTCCCATCCTCTTAGCAGTCACAGTTGGGACCAAGTTCCTAATACATAAAACTTGGGGACACAATTCCAGCTTCAGTGAGTTTGGGGGGAACATTCAATCCACTATACCACCCTTACCTTGTTCCTCTGGCTCTTCCACAAAAAGTAAAACTTGTAGTTCTCTGTGCAGTGTATTGCTTACAGCAAGGCTTACCTGCTACTGGTAAGCTACCGTTCAGCTGTGCTAAGTGTTAGGCAGGTGTTTATCTCTGGTAAATTGTAATATGTGCTTTGTGCTTCAAATGTGGGAAGTAATACCTAGCTTTACCTGGAGAAGAGGGTAGACAGAGAATGTAGTTCAAAGAGATGATATTTGATCTGAGTTTTGAAGGATGGTAGAAGTTCATTAGAAAAGAGGACAGAAAGCATTTCAGTCAGAGGGAATAGCATATGCAATAACACAGAATCCTGGAACAACATGAGCAATTTTTGATGAACTCCCAATGATTTAATTTGGCTTTGTGTCTCAGTTTCCTGACATGTGAAATGGACTTAGTAATGATACCTACCTTATATGGTTTTGAGGTATAAATGAGTTAGTATATGTAATTTAGAACACTGCCTGGCATATGAGAACTGATTAAGACTTGGCTCTTATCGTGATTTTGATAGCTGGATTTTGGCATGTGGTTAAGAAAGTGGAGAAAAGCCAGGTTGAAGTAATAATGGGGGTTGGAGGGCAGATTATAGACTTACACTTTGCTAGGAAATGTGGATTTTTTTCTTACAGGTGATTGGGAACTATTATGGAGTTTTAAACTGGGCTTTTAAATACGTGACCAGATTTGCAGTTTAGAAAGACCACCCTGTTTGCCTTCTGAAAGATAAATCTGATGGGGTAGGGAGGGAGAAGTATTTGTGAAAAATGGATCCAGAGAGAACAATTATAAGGCTACTTGCAGTAGTCCATGTAAAAGTTGACGGGGGATCTAAATTAGAAGAGTGGCAGTGGAAATGAAAAGACAGGTACAAATTCAAGAGATATTTAAAAATGAGTTACCATGTATCACAGATTGGCACCTAACAAGGGTGTTTTATTTGGCTCACGCAATGTTTGAATTTGAATGCCCTTACATGGAACATGCATTCTCCAGTTTGACTTATGTTCTGCAACTCCCTATTGTATTGCATCACAAATTGATGTTGCCTGGCTGGCCCTTTTATAATTGAGAGTGAGGAAGGAGTTGAGGATGACCCCTAGATTTCTTGAATAGGGTGACCAGACGAACAGAGGTGCCAACAGCTTATATTGGGAATTCAGAAGTATAAATAAATTTAGGAGAAAAGATGAATTATGTTTGGGGTATATTAAGTTGGGGGCATCTAGGAAATCAAAAATATAGATATGCAGGTCAGGAGACAAGTTTCTCTAGATATACATTTGGGAGAGTCATTAGTTTATAGGTGGATTTATATCCAACCATTTCGGTGGATGATATCACTAGTAGAGTATGTTTAGAATGCTAAAAGAAGAGGCCTGGGCTCAGTAATAAACCAGTGAAGTGACCAGAGATAATGCTAGAGGAGGAAAGAGTTTCAGGCATAGTATAGACCAGTGGTTCTCAAAGTATGGTCCATGAATGCCCTGGGGCTCCCCAAGATTCTTCCAGGGAGACTGAGAGGTCAAAACAGTTTTCACAGTAATTCTAAGATGTTTGTTGCCTCCTTCACTGTGTTGACATTTTCACTTATGGTGAAATCATGGGTGAAACTCCAATTTGATTTGAAAGAGCAACTGATAAACTATGGTTATTCTGTGCCACTTTCTCAAGAATAAAGTGAGTCTGTCACTTTAAGGAAAACAACTGACAGTATTTATTGCCAGTGATAAAATTTAAGCTTTCGAGTAAAAAAATTAGAATTTCAGTACACTTGTATCTGCCCCATGAGCTTGAGAGCTTCCCAATACTTACAGACTTTTCTGATGAGGCAGGTAGTGATCTTAACTAATGTGATTTTTTTGAATATTGTATAATGAAATGTGTCCCCATTTAGAAAATATACATAACTCAGTGAACCAATATTTGTCAGATGATCAATGCATGATGTTATGAAATGATGCCTGGGAAGAAATCCATTTAAAGTTTAAGGATGACCAGTGAATTTAATATAACAAAGTCTGAAAAGCTTATTAATATGGATTTAGATTCCCCATTGCACTAAAAGAAACTACCACTGTCAAATTTTGGTGTAGTATCGAACAAGAATATCCACAATTACCTGAAAAGACTATTCAAACATTCTTCTGTTTTCCAACTACATATTTAAATGAGGCTAGATTTTTTTCATATACTTCAACCGAAGAACATATCACAATAGACTGAATGCAGAAGCAAACATAAGAATCAAGCTGTCTTCTATTAAACCGTCTTCTATAAAAAATATTTACAAAATTGTACAATGCCATTATTCTTCCTGATTTTCCTTTTTTTAGAAAATATAGTTTTATGGGCCGGCCCGGGTGGCGCACTGGATAGTGCGCCGCTTGGGAAGCGCGGCGGCGCTCCCATCCGAGGGTTCGGATCCCACATACAGACCGGCTCCCGCTCACTGGCTGAGCGAGGCGCGGGAGCAACGCCGAGGCTTGCGATCCCGTTGC
>NW_007726832.1:329672-351717 GCF_000696425.1 Galeopterus variegatus
GAAAAAAAAAAAAAAAAAAAAAAAAAAAAAAAAAAAAAAAAAAAGAAAATATAGTTTTATCATAAACATGTTATTTGTGTTAACATGTATTGAACTTATTGTTATTATATTTAAGTGAATAAATAATACTTTAAAAATGTAATGGTTATAATTGCTAATATAATAAATTTTAGCACGTGTAACTTCCAATAAACAAAGGCTCTTTGATATCCTCAACATTTTTAAAAGCATAAGGGGGTCCCTATACCAAAAAGTTTCAGGACTGTCGTGGTAGACAACTGAAAAAAAGGCAATGAAAAAACAGAATATGGAAAAATATGACTAAGTGCCAAAGTGGGTGACCTAGGCAGTCGACACTAAACAAGTTAAGAAAAAGACGAATGTGTACTAAAGTGGTAAGGGATTTGCTGGAAAGAGAGGCTTCAGCATATGTATGATTTTGTAGAATGGAAGAGTGGAGAGGATGCTTTCCAAGCTTTTTAAGCATTATGATCAGCATGAGCAAAGTCCCAGAGGCCAAGATAATCATAATGTGCTTTATTTTTTTTATTGAAACACAATTGATTGCACATATTAGTGTGTTACAGAGTTGACTGTCAATATCTGTGTACAGTATGTGATGATGAAATCAGGATAATTAGTATATTCATCATTACAAAATGTAATCATTCTTTGTGACCCCTAACCAATTTCTCACTAACCCCTCTCTCCCTTTCCCACCTCTAGTAACTAACCACAGTTCTGCTGTCTCCTTTTGAAATCTCAATGTGTTATTGTGATTGTTGTATCTTTCTTTTTTATTTATTTATTTTTGGTATGATTTATTTTTTATGATTTTTATTTATTTATTTATTTCAGTGTCTTTATCTCTATTAGTATCAAGAAGCTTTTTCATTTCCTGTTTAAATTTCTTCAGTGACCCATAGGTCGTTCAGAAGCATGTTGTTTAATTTCCATGTATTTGTATAGATTTGGAAGTTTCACTTTTTATTCATTTCTAGTTTTAATCTATTGTACTAGTCCGTTTCTGTTGCTTATAACAAAATACACAGAACTGGGTGATTTATTTTTTTTTTATTTTTATTTATTTATTTTTTTTGTCTTTTTTCGTGTCCGGCAACGGATCGCAACCCTCAGTGTCGCGCCCGTACTGGACCGGGACTGGCAACGGGATCGCAACCCTCGGTGTTGCTCCCACACCTTGCTCAGCCAGTGAGTGGGAACCAGTCTGTATGTGGGATCCGAACCCTTGGTGGGAGCGCCACCGCACTCCCAAGCGGCGCACTGTAGCAGTGCGCCACCGGGCCGGCCAGTGATTTATAAGAAAATAAAATTTATTGCTTACAGTTTCTGAGGCTACGAAGTCAAGTCCATCTGGTTGTTGCAACAGTGACAGGGGTCTCACATTGCAAGGTGGTGGAAGCAGAGAGGAAGACTAAACTCCTCATTCACTCTCTTTTTAAAGCCCTCAGAACTGTGCCCATGACCACCACTTTTAATCGATTCACTATGGCATGGTCCTGCAATTTAATTATCTCTTCAAAGCTCCACCTCTCAATTACCATAAAAGGATTTCCCACCCTCTTAACAGTCACGGAGGGGGCTAAGTTTCTGATACGTAAAACTTGGGGGACACAATTCAAGCTTCAATGAGTTTTGGGGGGACATAATTCAATCTACTATATCCATTGTGACCTGAAAAGATACTTGAGATTATTTCAGGTTTTTAAAAATTTGTTCAGACTTGATATGTGACCAAATATATGGTCTATCCTAGAGAATGTTCCATGTGTTGATGAGAAGAAAGTATAATTGGTAGTTGTTAGATGAAATGTTCTGTAGATGTCTGCCAAATTCAGTTGGTCTAAAGTGTAGTTTAAATCCTGTATTTCTCTGTTGATTTGTTGCCTAGATGATTTGTCCAGTGTTGAGACAGGGGTTCTGAAGTCCCCAACTATTATTGTGTTGGGGGGGTCTATCTCTCTTTAGGTCTAATAGTGTTTGCTTTATATTTCTGGGTTTATTTTCTAATGTTAAGTGCATATATACTTATGATTGTTATGTTTTCTTGTTGGTTAGATCCCTTTATCATTATATAATAACCTTCTTTGTCTCTTTTTATGGTTTTTGTCTTAAAGGCTATTTTATCCAATATAAGAATAGGTGCTCCTATTTAGTTTTGGTTTCCATTTGCATGATATCTTTTTCCATCCGTTCACCATTAGTCTGTGTGAATCTTTACAGGCAAAGTGAATTTCTTGTTGGCAGCATATAGTTGGGTCCAATTTTTTAATCTTATTAGCCAGTGTATGTCTTTTGAGTGGACAATACAATCCATTTACATTTAGGGTTGTTATTGAAAGGTATTGTCTTACTTCCAGCATTTTATTGACTTTGGTTTGGTTGTTTCAAATATCTTTTGTTCCTTTATTTCCCTTTTATTGTTCATCTTTCATGTTCATTGGTTTTTTGAGGTGGTTAGATATAGTTTTTTTCTCTTTCTTGTTTTCATATCTGCTATACCAGTAGGATTTGTTCTTTCTTGTGGATTCATGGTGGTGTTTATCGTTTTTTGGATTCCAGAAGCAGGACTCCCTTTAGGATTTCTTGTAGTGCTTGTCATGTGATGGTAAACTCCCCCAGCTTTTATTTGTCTTGGAAATACACTATTTCTCCTTCATTTGTGAAGGATGGCCTTGCTGGGTATAATATTCTTGGCTGGAAGGTTTTTTTTTTTTCTTTTAGTACTTTGAATATATCATCCCAGTCTCTTCTGTGCTTTAAGGTTTCTGTTAAGTCTGCTGTTCATGTGATGGGGGCTCCCTCGTATATGACTTGATGCTTTTCTCTTGCTGCTTTTAGAATTTTCTCATTGTCTTTGACTTTTGACAGTTTGACTACAATGTGCCTCAGTGAGGACCTTTTTGGATTGAATCTGTTTGGGTACCTTGAGCTTCTTGGATCTGAAAGTCCATATCTCTCCCAATACCTGGGAAGTTTTCTACTATTATTTAATTGAACAGATTTTCAATGCCTTTTTCTTTCTCCTCCCTTCTGGAACACCCATGATTCAGATGTTTGTGTGCTTAAGCTTGTCTGATAGCTCTCATAGATTTTTTCACATTATTTTATTTTATTTATTTACTTATTTTATTATTATTATTTATTTTGGTCTGGGTTATTTTGAAAAGACTATCTTCAAGATCAGAAATTCTTTCTTCTCCTTGATCTAGCCTGCTGCTTATGCTTTTGGTTGTATTTCTTATTTCACTGGATATATACTTCAGTTCCACGAGTTCTGCTACATTCATTTTTTTTTTTTTGTCTTTTGTCTTTTTTCCATGTCCGGCAACGGATCGCAACCCTCAGTGTCGCCCCCGTACCGGACCGGGGACCGGCAACGGGATTGCAAGCCTCGGTGTTGCTCCCGCACCTCGCTCAGCCAGTGAGCGGGAACCGGTCTGTATGTGGGATCCGAACCCTCGGGTGGGAGCGCCACCGCGCCTCCCAAGCGGCGCACTATCCAGTGCGCCACCGGGCCGGCCCTGCTACATTCATTTTTAAGGTACCTATCTCTTTGTAAATTTCATCCTTCATATCCCAGATTGTTTTTCTCATTCTGTTATGTCATCTGAGTCTTCTTGTATCTCATTGAATTTCCTTAAGATTGTTGCTCGGGATTCCTCTTCAGTCATTTGAAGGGTTTCCTGCTGTTTGGTATCTGAGAATTATTGTATTCCTTTGGTAGTCATATTTTCTTCTTATTTTTTTTCCTGGTATTCCTACATTTATGCCTGGTCATTTGGTAGAGATGTTGCTTCTTATATTACTCTGGAGTGGCTTTTGAGGAGAGACTCCCTCCAGTATGTGTGTTTTATATTGGTTTTGGGTAGACACAGTAGCATAGTCTCCATGTGTTTACTTTGGCCATGTTTACTGTTGGAGTTGCATGTGAGTACCTCTGTGGCCTAGGCACTGGGGCACTTAGTGGTTCCTTGCTGAAGGGAGCCACACTGTGTTGGGTCATCAGTGATGTGGGTGAGATCTCAAGTTCTTGGGAGAAGCGCTGGGTTCGCTCTTTGTCTAAAGTGGGTGATCTTGGGTGGACTTGTTGTCACCCCATCTAGTGTCCTGTGACCCTGATAGGTGCACTGGTGTATACAGAAGCTCCTCAGCTTGAACGGCTGACCCTGAGTGGGATTTCTTTTTCTCTTTCCTGTAGGCAGGGGCCCCTCCTGGAGGGTACTTGCTTCTTCTGGTTGGGTGAGAGGTTGGTGATGTCTGGGAATTGTCTTTCATAATCTATGTGGTCGATTTGGGCACCAGCAGTGGTGGTGGCAGGAGCCATGTGGTGTGGGTGGCTACAGCTGTGGGCTGTGGTGGCAGCAGAAGCTGTGTGATGTAGGTAGCAGCAGTGGTGGGAGCCATGCTGTGGGGCAGTGATACCTGAGGCTGGTGGGTGTGGGAGCCATGCAGCATGGGAGGGAGCCACATAATGTGGGCAGCTGTGGTGGTAGCATTGGTGGGAACCTTGCTGCAGGTGGCAGCGGAGGAGAGCAGGAGGAAGTCCTTTGTAGGAAGATGGGCAATGGATCTTGGACTGCAGAATTGGCACTGGTGACTGTAGCAGCGGTGGTGGCAGGCTTGTTCCAGTCTTCTTCTGTGGAAGGAATGCACCCTGGTCATCTCTATTCTGCCATCTTGACTCCCCCATGATGTACTTTAGATACAGTAAGGAGACCATCCAGATGGAATAGTTTGCATTGGTGAATGGCAAGAGATTAGTTGGATAAATAGGGTAGAGCCAGATTATGGAGAGCTTTAAATGTCAGGATGAGGGATTTAGGTTTTATGGCCAATGGAAAGCTATTAAAGGTTTTTGATTCAGAATGATGATGTAATCAATTAGGACAGTATTATAGTCATCCATGCATGAAGTGATTAGGACATAGTTGTGGAAATGGAAAGTAAATAATGGATAGGAGTGATATTTGAATGGCATAATGAACAGGACTTGATTGATTAGAAAGAGGAGATTAATTTTGAGACTGGATGACTGAGAGAATGGTGATACTATTGATGTAAAATGAAAGAGCATAGGGAGACTCATTTTAAGTAGTTGATGATGACTAGGTTATTAACTTGTTTGTTGAAATTGTGGAATTGTCCTAATAGAAATATGTATGCACAGGGAGTCACTATATAGGGGATTTAGTGAAGAGTATATAGTCATGAGACCACATATAGAGAGGCCATCATTGGGTTTGAGGAAGTAAATGAGTTTTCTGAGGAACAAATTATATAAATCAGGCGACCAGGAAGTGAGTCTTATGACCTAAATCTATTAGGTTTTGATAGGAGGAGCCAGTGAAGAAGGCTGAAGAAACAATTAGAGACTATCAGGAGAACAGAATAATATCAGATTGCAGAAACCAATGGAAGATAGAGATATAAATGGAAGGAGGTATAAATCAGCCATGTCAGATTCCACAGAGAATAGAAGATTTAATGCATAATGTAAGCACTCTTAAATTGATCTCTATATGTTTTACTCAATGATGTTTCTGAAGTTCCTAGAACTGTACTTGACACATAGTAGGTGATGAATAAAAAAATGAATATACTGGGCTACTGCTGCTAAAAGTCTTGGGCAAAGTTTATAAATATAAACACATTGAAAAAGATAATTAATGAACAATATCTTCAGATGCAAACCTCTTTAATATATTTATTCTCTCTATTTGCTTATCAAGCACTATTATTAGAAGCTAGCACAGTGTTGTCAAAATGCACAGTGAAGATGAGGGTGGATCCTTTAGGCTTGCTGACTCACATGTGAGGCAGCCAGAGGGAGACAGATGATGTGTGTCTATTTGCATAACTTTACAGACCAAAACATAGCTGGTAGCCTTACCTTCTAGTCTTTGTAAGATATGTTCTTCATCTGAATAGGATATATATTTTTTTGCTGGTGGTGTCTGGTGAAAATATCATCCAGTATCAAAATGAATAACTGCTTTAGAATTTAAACAGTTACAGTCATTAAGAAATTTGATTGTAGTTTAAACTTATTTTGGTATTGGTTCATAAATTTTAGTTGCAAGTCTTTTGAAAAGACTGCATCCAATTTGTTGGTTAAAGTAGTTTATTTCAGTACTGTCATGAGTAGCCATAATGGATATGAAAGGAAAATAGGTGATTTTACTGGAGAAAAGTTATCTGATATTCATGAATTCCCTTATAAACTAGTTACATAGCAATGGCTGTGATTTGAGCTTGGATTTTGTATTAGTTGTCAACTGCCCTGGAACAAATTACCCCAAAACTTAGCATGTTAGAACAGCAAACATTATTTCATAGTTTTTGTTGGTCAGGAATCTAGAAGTGGTTTCTCTGGATGCCTCTGGCACAAGATCTTTTGAGAGGCTGCAATTAAGCTGTCAGCTGGGCCTGTGGTCTCATCTGAAGTCTTGACTGGATGGGGGATCCACTTTCAAGATCACTTGTGTGGTTCTTGGCAGACCTTGGTCCCTTGCCACCTGGGCTTCTCCATGGGGCTGCCTCTTGAAATGGCAGTGCCTACCCCAGAGAGAGCGATCCAAGAGAGAGTGAGAAAGAGTCCCTAAGACAGAAGCCAGAATCATTTTATAACCTAATTGCAGAAGTGATATCCCATCACTTAGACTATATTCTAATCGTTAGAAGTAAGTCAATAAATCCAGACAACATTCACGGAGAGGAGATTACACAAGGGTTTATGAATATCAGGAGGTGCGGATCATTTGGGACCATCTTAGAAGCTGTCTACCACAGATTATTGATACCTATTTTAACTTCAAAACACAGAACTGGAGTTGTAGAAAGAGGGAAGATACTAGTAATGAACCCAGAAACATATCCTGTCTCCTGAAGTATGAAAAGTTAAATCTTCCTCTAAAGATAAAGAATTTAGACAAATGTCTAATGCTTAAACACATATATATTAAATTATATATATAATTTTAAAAGATATGTTGTATTTACTAAAACATAGTCTAAGAAGAAACTGCACAGTCAAATGAGAAAAAGAGATTAACATGAAGAGATAATTTATCTTCAAGTGACTCCTATAATTACAAAACCACCCAGAAAGACAGCCGAAAATGTTTGACATTAATAGCAACTACATTTTAATTTCAAACTTCATTTTAATTGGGGGCTGTTATTCAATTCATGTAAGTTATATAAAATAAGATATAAACCGCAGTGAAATATAGCCCCCAAATGTTTTTAGTGCATATTTGAAGGCAGAAAGAAAAAGCAGACAAAACTAGTAAGAAATTGAATTTTAAAAACACATATTGTAGATTCCCTCATAGTTCATATCTTTCTCTTACCTTTTCTTTATTTCTATTACATTTTAGTTTAATAACTGAAATTATAAAAATACACATTTTTGATGATAGAATGGTAATTTAGTAAGAAGCAGAACAATGCTGTCTTGCAGCAGATCTGTAAATTCAATTTTTAACTAAATTAATTTCATGAGGTCTAGGTGCTTCTATCTATAGTTATAGCTATTCATTTAGATTCATAAACCATATCACATTTACTCCAAATAAAAGATATAACCCTGTCTTTCTCTACAGAGAGAAAGAAAGGACTAAGGTAGGAAAGAAACGTGCTATATTAATCATAACAAAATTGATGACTATTTTAAACTGAAGAAGAAAATATGTATAATTTTTAAAAGAAGTATACGGTTTTGTATGTGCATTTCAAAAGGGATATTCTTCTGAAACAGTCATTTCTTATTTGGAAAGACAGACACCTTTGCTCTCAAGGAAAAAAAGAAAAAGGAAGAATGGATTAGGTAATATCTGGAGGTCTCTTCTAGCTTTAACATTCTGAATCCATGTTCAGAGTAGACATTTGAGGTCTAAGTCTTATTAGAGTAGACATTTGAGGTCTAAGTCTTATTGATGTCAAGGAGAATGAGAAAACATACATAAAAATTAAAATCTGTATATCACCCCGAAACTTCATTTTAGCCTAAACTTTATTAGGGTCAATACCAAATGTGTTTGTGTGTATGTGCGTGTGTGTATGTGTTTTCAAGGTATCTGGGCCTGAGATTATGGAAGTAAGGCAGTGCTGTATACCTTGCAATAGGAGGCTCACTCTTTCGTGTCCTACCAGGAAATTGTAGATAATTGCTTTATAGACATGAACCAGTTTTGTATTCTCTGTAGGTCAAGATTTGGTCAGAATAGGAAGGAAGCTGTGATTAGCCTTCCCTGTGCTCCGTGGATACTCTCTTCAAATAGACTTTTGTTCTCAAATTCTTTTACTCTTTTCAGATTTAATTAAGGTGGTGGCTTCCTATTTTCTCATCCCCTGTAGGTTCTATTTCATATTCATTCATTTATTTATCAAATATTGAGTGCCTACTATATGCCAGACATTGTTTTAGGTGCTAGAAATACATCTGAGTATATAAAAAAATAATCCTTGGGCCGGCCTGGTGGCGCACTGCTACAGTGCGCCGCTTGGGAGCGCGGTGGCGCTCCCGCCAAGGGTTCGGATCCCACATACAGACCGGTTCCCGCTCACTGGCTGAGCGAGGGGCGGGTGCAGCACTGAGGGTTGCGATCCCGTTTGCCGGTCCGGGTCCAGTACGGGCGCGACACTGAGGGTTGCGGTCCATTGCCGGACACAAAAAAAGACAAAAAAAAAAAAAAAAAAATCCCTGCCCTATTGCTTAAGTTCTAGAAGGGGGACATAGGCAAATATTACACATACACACACACATACATGCCCGTAAGTAATTATGTATATATAGTTGGAAAGTGATTATATATGTATTTATGTACATATATAGTCAATTAGTGATATGGAAGAAATAAAGCAGGTTTAGGGGGATTGAGAGCATTGGTGGGATACAGGCTGTAATTTTAACTAGGATGCTCAGGGTAAGCTCATTGAGAAGGGACATTTAAGCAATTATTTACAGGAATTTGGAGAAGGGTATTTATCTGGAGGAAGGGCACTCAAGCAGAGGAAATAACCAGCACAAAGACCTTCAGTCAAGAGAGTGTCTAGATTGTTCAAGGAACTAGTGTTCAAAGAGCTAGTGTGAGCAAGGGGAATTTTATGAGATTAATTCAGAAGGGTGTAATTGAAGATGAGGGCCTTGAGACAATTGGAAGTACTTTGACTTTTAGTCTGAGTAAAATGAGGAGTCTTTGGAGGATTTTGAGCAGAAGAATGATGAAATCTGGCTTTTAAAAGGATCATGCTGGCTACTGTCTTTTTTTTTTTTTAAAGCCATTTGAACTGCTTTATTGAGGTATGATTGTCTTAGAAGAATCTGTACCTAGTTGATGTATACAACTTGATCATTTTGAAGATGAGGATAAACTGTGAAACCATCACCTCAAGCTATGCCACAAATTTACCCATTACCTCCAAAAGTTTTCTCCTGCTCACTTATTTAGTAGTAGTAGTAGTATTTTGTGTGTGATAAGAACACTTAACATAAGATCTACCTTAGCAGATTTTTAAGCATACAATACAGTATTGTTAACTATAGGCACTGTGCTGTATGGTAGATCTAAAGACTTATTCATCTTGTATAACTTAAACTTTGTACCCTTTGACTAGTACCTCCCCATTTCACCCTCCTCCCAGCCCATGACAACCACCATTCCACTTTCTGCCTCTATGAGTTTGACTACTTTAGATTCATCATATAAGTGGTATCATGTAATATTTGTCTTTCTGTGTCTGGCTTATTTTACTTAGCATGATGTTCTCCAAGTTTATGCATGTTGTTGCAAATGACAGGATTTCATTTTCTTTAAGACTGAATAATTCCATTGTATATATACACACCACATTTACTTTATCCATTAATCTTTAGATGGACATTTAGATTGCTTCCATGTATTGACTGTTGTGAATAATGCTGCAGTGAACATGGGAGTGCAATTATCTCTTGCAGATCCTGATTTCAGTTCCTTTGGATATATACTCAGAAGTGGGATGGCTGGATCATATAGTAGTACTATTTTTAATTTTTTGAGGAACCTCCATACTGTTTTTCATAAAAGCTGCACCAATTTACAATTCCACCAACAGCATACAAAGGTTTCCTTTTCTCCACATCCTCACCAACATTTTTTTTTCTTTTTTTTAACAATAGCCACCCAAGTGGGTTTGAAGTGATATCTCATCGTGGTTTTGATTTGTATTTCCCTGATGATTAGTGGTGTTGAGCACCTTTTCACGTACCTGCTGGCCATTTGTATGTCTTCTTTGGACAAATGTCTATTTAGGTATTTTGCCCATTTTTTAATGTTTTTTTGTTTGTTTTGTTTTGTTTTAGTTTTTGTTTTGGGGGGTTGTTGCTGTTGAGTTGTAGGAGTTCTTTATATATTTTGGATAATAACCCTTTATCAAATATATGGTTTGCAAACATTTTCCCCCATTCTGTAGGTTGCTTTTTCAGTTTGTTAATTGTTTCCTTTACCGTGCAGAAGCTGCTGTCTTGAGAAGAGATTATGGGGGGATGTGAAAGGTGTAAGCAGGAAGACCAGATAAGGAACTGCTGCAGTAATCCAAGCAAGAGATGATGATGGCTGGAAGCAAGGTGAAAAACAGTGTTTTATCATGAGAAGTGGTAGATTCAGGATATTTCATGAGGGTACAACAAACAGGATGTGCTGATAGACTGGATATGGAGTGTGAAAGTCAAGAATGAATCCAAGGTTTCTTGGCCTGAGGAAGGAGGTGACATTTACTGAGATGGGAAAGACTGCAGGTGGAGTAAGCTTGGTATGCAGGAGTTCAGTTTTGGTTTGAAATGCTTTTTGGACATCTAAGTGGAAACATCAAGCAGATAGGTGAGTATAGGAGTTTGGAGTGCAGAGGACAGGTCTGGATCAGAGCTATTTGGAAGTGTTCAGCATGTACATAATACTTAAAGCCAAGAGGGCGAAGACAGAGAAGAGATCCAAGGACTGAGCCCTGGGTTAATCCACTATTACAAAGTTAGGGAGAAGAAGAGGAACCAGCAAAGAAGAAATGGCCAGTAAGCAGTAGGAGGAAAATTAAGAATGTGGTATCTTGAAATTAAGTAAATTGACCATTGATCATCATCTCTTCTGTCCTCTCTATTGCCATTGCCTTATCACTAGTATAGCACCACATCACTACTTGTCTAAACCACACAGTCTCTTAATTGGTCTTCTTACTTCCTTTGTTATTCCCTCTAATACGTGTCCCACACTGTCAGACTTTTCTGTTTAAACACAAATTGGATCTTGTCTCTCCCTGGCTCAAAACACTTAATCTGTTTGTATTTTATGTACACTCTGCTACTCTCTCCTCCATGTCTCTCCCGTTGCTTATATAGTACATTGTCCTAAAATGTCCCCTCTACATTCCTCATCACCTGGCTAACTTCTACTCATCTTCAAGACTCAGTTCAGGTACTGTCTCATTCAGAAGCCCTTCCCTGGTCTTTCCTCTGTACTTAGTTTGCCTTGTGCATATTTTTACTGTTGCCCTGACCACACAATTTTATTTATTTATTTATTTCCTTTTTGTGCACATTCTCTTATTTTTTTATTTTAATTTAATTTTTTTTGTTATGACTATTCATGAGATACAAAGCTGATTGTCATCCCTCGTGCCCATGATGTGACGGCCACATTCATACTAGCAGCATATCCATTACCACAAATTGCATTTGTACTCCGTGTCCCCCACCCAATTATCCCCAACCTCCCTCTTTCACCGCCTTTCCCCCAACTCCACTTCATAGCCCAAGGAATGTTCTCTCCCTCTCCAAATCCAACACACTACTTTGGTCTTCCTTTCCTTCCTTCTTTCTCTCTTAGCTCCACAGCAAAGGAAACAATCAACAGAGTGAAACGACGACCTACAGAGTGGGAGAAAATTTTCATGAACAATACGTCTGACAAGGGATTAATATCCATAATATACAAGGAACTGAAGTAATTATACAGTTAAAAAAAAAATAACCCAATTGAAAAATGGACAAAGGAGCTGAATAGACATTTTTCAAAGGAAGACATACAAATGGCCAACAGGTACATGAAAAAATGCTCAACATCACTAGTCATCAGGGAAATGCAAGTTAAAACTACATTGAGATACCACCTCACCCCAGTTAGACTGGCTATAATCAAAAAGATGGTGAATGGGCCGAGCCCGTGGTGCACTCGGGAGAGTGCGGCGCTGGGAGCATAGCGACGCTCCCGCCGCGGGTTCAGATCCTATATAGGACTGGCCGATGCGTGCGCGCTTGCTGAGCGTGGTGTGGGCAATACCCCACCAAGGGTTGCGATCCCCTTACGGGTCAGGAAAAAGACAAAAAAAAAAAAAACTTGAATAACAAATGCTGGCAAGGGTGTGGAGAGAAGGGAACACTCCTATACTGTTGGTGGGACTGTAAATTAGTACAACAACTATGGAAAACAATATGGAGGTTTCTCAAACAACTACAGATAGATCTTCCATATGACCACAGTATTTTATAATTAACAGTTTATCTGTTTCTCCCATTTTGGCTATTATTTCTTAGAGGGCAGTGATCATATTTTACCCATCTTTAAATGTTTGGCACCCAGCACAGGGTCTGACACATAGTAGGCACTTATTAAATGTTTAATGAATGAATGCATAAATGAGTGGTCACTTTTTCTCCTTGCCCTGGATATGTCAGTTTCAGTTTAGATGGTTATACATTTTTCTCTACAACTTTGAATTGTTTCCAATCCTTCAATTTAAAATTCTAATAAAACTAGTTATGGGACAGAATAACTGATTTGCATCTTGGATGCAGGAACAGCATGCAGAATAACAATATGCTGTGAGTTTGATAGCACTGGGATATCATCTCTCCCAGTGTAATCAATATACATCTGGGTTACTGTAATACAGCCACAGTCTCACAAGTTGAATTTGTTAGGTTACTGCATTTATCTCTCTTGGATACCTAACCATGTAAAATAAGTTCTTATGGAAAGACTCAAGTTTGTTTGTACCTCTGGGGAGAAAGGAGGTATTGCCATTCTGGACCTTTTAAAAAATATTTAATACTCATTTATCATAAGCTAAAATGATAAAGCTCTATTTTTTTTTTTTTTTACTGGTGGTATTTATATTATAAGTAGAAATGTAAATGATGAGGCATACCTGTCATCCAGCTGACCCAGTATTCTGAGAAGGCTTTAAATGAGGAAATCATCATCTGTCTCCCTAATACCAATTTCAAAATAGGTAGAAGTATCCCTGGGAGGAAAAAAAATTCTAATTTCTTTCAGTAGTCCATTATTAATCTATTGTCTGTGATTTGTATCTAAAATATATTTAAATTTGTTCATTTGTAATTTTTTTTAAAAAACATATTTGAGATAAAGAGTTCTCTAATTACATTTTGCTGTTTAAAAAAATTCTTTGTTTTTCAAATTCAACATTCTTTTTTATTTATTTTTCAACATACAGAAAGCTGTATATAATAAATGTATACAACTCAATGAATTTGGAGATAAGTATACACAGTAAAACCGATACCTCAATCTATACCATAGACCTATTCATCACCTCTAAAAGTTTCCTCCCACACTCATATTTATTATTATTATTTTTGTGTGTGGATAAGAACACTTAACATAAGAGCTATCTTCTTAGAAATTTTTTAAGTGTACAATATAGTATTGTTAACTATAGCCACTGTGCTGTACAGTGGATATCTAGTACTTATTCATCTTGTTTACCAAAACTTTGTATTCTTTGACTAATACTTCCCCATTTCACCCTCTTCCCAGGTCATGGCAACCACTATTCCACTCTATGCTTCTGTGAGTTTGATTGCTTTATATTGATCATGTAGTATTTGTCCTTCTGTGTCTGGCTTGATTCACTTAGCATGATATTCTCCAGGTTCATCCATGTTGTCTCAAATATCAAGATTTCCTTCTTTTTGAAGCTGAATAATATTCCATTGTTCCAACACTACATTTTCTTTATCCATTCATCTGTAGATGGACATTTAGATTGCTTCCATGTCTTGGCTATTGTGAATAATGCTTCAAGATACACTTTTAGAATACAAGGGCACAAAAAGTTCATGGAAAGATTCACATTATCTTTCAATTCTGTTTTTCCATGAACTTTTTGAAGTACACTCATATTGAGATAAAATTTGCATAGTGATATGCACAGATCCGTGAGTGTATAATATCATGACTTTTAACAAATACATGCACCTTTGTAATCAATACCATAATGAAGACATACAACATTTTCTTCCCACCAGAAAGTTCCCCTATGACTCCTTCCAGTCAATCTCCAACCGACATAGGCAACCACTATTCTGACTTCTGTCACTATAAATTAACTGTTACTAAACTTCATATAAATGGGATCGTACACTCTGTACTTTCCTGTGTCTGGCTTCTTTCCCTCAGTATTTTTATTTTTTGGATTAACCCGTGTTGTTGTGTGCTATCAGTAATATGTTCATTTTTATTTTTGAGTAATATTCCATTGTATGAATTAGCTACAATTGGATTTTTCATTCATCATTTGATGCATATTTGTGTTGTCTCTAATGTTTGTCTATATTATGGATAAGTCTGCTATGAACATATAAGCACTTAATGCTATCAGTTTCACTCTTTGCAGTGCTTTATCCCATTCCACAAATTTTGATATTGTCTGTTTTCATGTAAATTCAGTTCAGAGTACTTTTTAACATCTTATATGCTTTCTCCTTTGATATAAAGGATAGTTTGTAATATTTTCCATGTATCATTCTGTTATTTATTTCTAATATAATTTTATTGTGTCAAACAGAAAGTTCTATTTGTTTAAATAGTTTCAAATTTATTGAAACTTTCTTAATGGACTTGAATAGAATCTATAATAAAGAATGTTCCAGAGATTGTGACATTAGCTTTTGGAACTAAGACCTCTAGACCAGCAGAGTGTAAGGTCATAGGGACAGAAAACAAAAAATTTGCTTGTGATCAACATTATTTTTACCCCTAATAGTTATTCCCATATCCATGAATCTCGCTATTGGAGAAATAACACCTTATATTGGACATTAATTTAGAACATCTTGGAAGGCATTGCCACCTAGCTAGTACTGTAGCTCAATCTTCAAAAAGCCATTCCACCACTGTAGCAAGACTGCTACTTCAGGATGATGGGAAACATGGCAAGACTAGTTAATTCCATGACCATGGGCTCATTACCACTCTTTATTTGCTGTACAGTAACTTCCTTGATCAAAAGTAATGCTATGTATAATACTAATGATGGTAGATAAGACTTCCCATACTTTTTAAACGAAAGTGACAAACTACTTTCTAGGGTGGCTGTGTCATTTCTCATTCTCACCAACAATATAAGTGATTCAGTTTCATGGCATTCTTGGCAGTATTTGGTGTTGTCAGTTTTTTCTTTTAGGTATTTTGATAGATGAGAGTGATATCTCATTGTAATCCTAATTTGCATTTCCCTACAGGCTAGTGATGTTGAATAACTTTTCATTTGTTTATTTGCCATCTGTATACCCTCTTTGGTGAAATGTCTCTTCATGTCTTTTGACTTTTTTCTAATTGGTTGCTTGTATTTTTACTGTTGTCCTCTGAGAGTTCTTTATATACTGTATACACATCAATCTTTTGTCACATATGTGCTTTGCCAATATATTTTTTGCCAGTCTGCCTTGTCTTTTCATCCACATACTAGTTTTTCAGAGAAGAAAAGTTTAACATTTTGATAAAGATTAATTCATCATTTTTTTTTCTTTTATGGATTGTGCTTTTGGTGTCATGTCTAAGAACTCTTTACCACATCCTAGATCCCAAAGATTTTCCTTTGTCTATGAATATAAATTTTTTAGGATAAATTCATCTATATTTAGGAAAAAATTTGCTAGGATTTTGACAGATAATTGCATTTAACTTATATGTCATTTTGAGGGAGGATTGACATCTTTATTATGTGAGTCTTTCAGTCCGTGAGCACAGTATGTGTCTCCATTTATTAATATCTTCTTTGATTTCTTTCGTCTTTTTTTTGTAGTTTTCAGCATATGTCATGTATACATTGTGTTATATTTATACCTAAATCTCTTTTTTAAACACTTGTGAGTGATATTGTATTTTTAATTTCATTGCTAGTATATAGAAATATAGTTGATTTTTGTATGTTGGTATTGGTCATATCATCTGACTTTGCTAAATTCTAAATGAGTTCTAGGAGATTTTCTGTGTAGACCATCATGGCATCTGCAAGTAGGGACAGCTTTATTTCTTCCTTTCCAAATCGTAAGTTTTATTTCCTTTTCTTGCTTTATTGCACTGACTTAGAACTTCCAGTACTATATTGAATAATAGTGGTGATAGCATATATTTTTGCCTTTTTCCCAAAATAAGAGGAAAATATTCAGACTTTCACCTTTAATTAAGATGTTAGCTGTAGATTTTCTGTAGATATCCTATACCAAGTTAAGAAAGTTCCCCCTCTACTCCTGTTTTATAAGACTTTTTAATCATGAATCACTGCTGAATTTTTCAAATGCTTTTTCTGCATCAATCGATTGTAATGTTTTTCCTTTTTCGTCTGTTAGTATGATGAATTCCACTGAATGATTTTTCTTTTTCTAAAATTTATACATATTTATGGGGTACAGAGTTGACTGTCAGTATTTGTGTAAAGTATGTGATGATCAAATCAATATTAGTTAGCATGTTCGTCATTACAAATCATAATTACTTTTTGTGTCCCTTACCCAACTACTCCCTATCCCCCCTCCCCCTCCCCCTTTCTCACCTCTAGTAACTATAGGTCTGTTCTCCCCTTCTGAAAGTTCAACATTTTATTATGGTCTTCCTCTCTTTGTTTCTTAGCTTCCACTTATGAGAGAGAACGTGGTATTACTCTCTCTGTGCCTTGCTTATTTCACTTATAATTTTCTCCAAGCTCATCCATGTTCCTGTAAATGGCAGAATTTCATTCTTTTTTGTGGCTGGCTGGTATTCCATTGTGTGTATTTACCATATTTTCTTTATCCAGTTGTCCGTTGATGGACATTTAGGTTGGATCCATATATTGGCTATTGTAAATAGAGCACAGTGAACATGGGAGTGCAGGTATCACTTCAACATGATGATTTCCATTCCTTTAGGTATATACCCAATAGTGGAAAATCTGGATCGTGTGGTAGTTGTATCTGAAGTTGTTTGAGAAACCTCCATACTGTTTTTCATAATGGCTGTACTAATTTATAGTCCCACCAGCAGTGTAGAAGAGTTCCCTTTTCTCCACATCCTCACCAGCATTTGTTATTCTCAGTCTTTTTGATAATAGCCAGTCTAGCTGGGGTGAGATAATATCAAAATGTGGTTTTGATTTGCATTTCCCTGATGGTGATTGATGTTGAGCATTTTTTCATGTACTTATTGGCCATTTGTATGTCTTCCTTTGAAAAATGTCTATTCAGCTCCTTTGCCCATTTTTTAATTGGATTATTTGGTTTTTTACTGTGTCTCTTGTATATTCTGGATATTAATCCCTTATTGGACGTGTGGTTTGCAAATATTTTCTCCCATTCACTAGGTTGTCTTTTCCCTCTGTTGATTGTTTCCCTTTGCTATGCAGAAGCTTTTTAGTTTGATATAATCCCATTTGTTTATTTTTTGTTGTTGTTGTTGGCCTGTGCTTTGGGGGGTCTTATTCATAAAGTCTTTGCCCAGTCCAGCATCCTGAAGTGTTTCCCCTGTGTTTTTTTCTTCTAGAAGTTTTTTTAGTCTCAGGTATTATACTTAAGTCTTTAATCCATTTTGAGTTGATTTTGGTGTATAGCAAGAGGTATGGGTCTAGTTTCGTTCTTCTACATGTGGATGTCCAGTTTTACCAACACCATTTACTGAAGATGCTGTCTTTTCCCCAGTGTGTGTTCTTGGCACCTTTGTCAAAGATCAGTTGGCTATAAGTAACTGGGTTCCTTTCTGGGTTTTCTATTCTGTTCCATGGATTGAATTTTGAAGTGAACCAGCTTTGCATCCCTGGCATAAACCCCACTTGGACATGATGTATAAATTTTTCTTATATATCTACTCTCATTGTGACTGTTTTTCTCTTGTAGGTAAAGGTGTTATTTCTCACTGTTATATATTTTTTCTATGTCTTTAGTTTTCAGTAATTTGATTATGTTTGTTGCTTTGGATTTTTGTGCATGTGTTTGTCCTATTTGGGGTAAGTTCAGCTTTTAGATTCTGTAAGTTTATGTCTTTGGCAAAACTTCTAAAAATTTCACCCATTATTTCTTTGAATACCCATCCTTCCTCCTCCTGTTTTGTGATTTTAATTATAAAATGTTACATCTTTTCTTATCGTCCCACAGATAGCTAGGACACTGTTCTTTTTTTCACTGTATTTTCTCTTTATTATTTATTTTAGGTCATTTCTATTATTCTATCTTCAAGTTCACTGATTCTTTTCTCTGTCATCTCCATTTTACTTCTGAGCCCAGCCAGTGATTTTTTAAAAAATTTTGTTATTATATTTTCCATTCTAAATTTTTCATTTGGTTCTTCTTTACATTATTTACTTAAAGTTTCTATTCTTTCATTTGTTTTAAGTGTTTCAAGTATGTTCATAATTGCTTGTTCAAGTATTTTTATGATGGCTAATTTAAAATCTTGTCAGATAATTTCAGCATCTGTGTCATCTTGGTGTTGGAGTCTGTTCTTCTTTAAGTTGAGATTTTCTTGGGTCTTGGTGTAAATGATTTTTTTTTATTGAATCCTTGACATTCTGAGTATCATATTATGAGACTCTGGATCTTATTTAAATCTTCTGTTTTGTAGGTCTTCTCTGACATCATGCTGCCAGGAGAAGTGGTCACTACATTGTTATTACCATGTAGAACTAGAAATCCAGGTTATGCACTTAGTCTCCGTTGACACTGGGGAAGTGGGGATGCGGCACCTCTTTACTGCTGGTTGGGAGTGGAAGTTGACGCTCCCTTCTAGGCCTTTGCTGCCACCACCCTGGCTGATAGAGAGAGGGGCATCTGATTCCTGATTAACATGTGGCCTATACTGACATTGCTGGTTGGGGATGAAAGACCCAACTCCCCACCTGGCCTTCTCTGATATGCCACCCCAATAGCTTGGTTGGGGCACCTCATTAGATCCTGGAGAGGGTGAAAATCTAGGTCCCCAGTCAGCATTTGCTCATGCGAGTGAGGGTAGGGCTGCAGTTTTTCCTGTGTGATTTTGCTGGAGTAGGGTGGTTATTGTCTAAAAGTTTTGTCTTGCTAGGTAGGCTGTCACTCCTTGGTCCTCTGGCTAGAGAGAGCTGGCTTTCTTGAACTTTGTTTTTTGTCTGTGCCCATTAACATTTCTGAATTGCTGGCTCCTTCAATACCTAGTCTGGGATATATGAAATAAAAGAATTCTCGGGGAACCCATCACTTTGCCATTCCTTGGGTCCTGAAGTCCCTAGTGAGTCTGCCTTTTTTCCTCCACCTTTGAAAGTCTTGTATATAATGAGTCTTTTATATATAATGTCCAGGATTTTAGCTGTATTTAGCAGGAGAAATAAGGAGAAGTGCAACTACTCTATCTTGTCCTGGAACTGGAAACTCAGATATACGTTTTTATTATTCTAATTTACCATTTTTAAGATGTTGTCCCAGAATTGGGCATATCAGCCTATGGACTCCCGATCATAATGTTCATAATGGTCATTGAAATGGTATATTTCAATCATGTCACCCCTCAGCCTTCTTTCATCCCCTCAATCATTTAGTTGACCTTAAGTAGATAATCTTCAGCTTGATTATGACTTATTTGAATAATCTGATGGTATTTCTCAAATATCTCAATTCCATGAGTGTTCTTACTTCCAACTCAGAACACAGTAATTTTAGTGACCTGGATTTTCTTGAATACAGAGAAAAATCAAGACAAGTCTTCATTTCATTCAAAGCCACACTCAAATGTCACCTCTTGAGAAGGGCCTTTCATGACTGTTCTCTATACACTTACCCTGCTTTATTTTCTTCATATCAGTTATCACTCTCTTATATTTTTGTCTATGGATTCGTTCATTGTCTCTCTCCCCCAAATGTAGAAAACCTCTATAAGGTCAGGAGCTGTGTTTGTTCACTGTTTTATTCCTAGTGCCTGGAAATGTTCCTGGCATATAGTAGACTCTAAATAAATATTTTTACTGACTGAGTGAATAAATAACTCTACAAGAGATTTGGGTGAAGGATAGAGGAAAGAACAGAAAATTCTGGGTACTTAGTCTAAAGAACTCCAGCTAACTTGTATGCTACTAAACAATAACTATAGATTAGACATATGCAGACCAAACTTAGATCAAAATGTGTGAGGGGAAGAAAATAACTTCTCTTTTCTGTCTTTACTTGTTCTTTTTTCTTCTCACTTAAGCCACATTTCTTTTTTTTATTGTTATTTTATTTTTTTATTTTGTCAATATACAATGTGGTTGATTGTTGAAGCCAATTACTGAAACCTCCCTCCCAACAGTGCCATTTCTGTTTGCTTGTCTTATCAACTTCAAGGAATTGTAATTGATATGTCTTCTTCCCTCCCTGCCCCCGTTTCTTGTGTATTTATTTATTTTTAGCTCCCACAAATAAGTGAGAACATGTGATATTTCTCTTTCTGTGCCTGACTTGTTTCACTTAATATAATTCACCCTAGGTCCATCCATGTCATTGCAAATGGCAGTATTTCATTCTTTGTTATGGCAGAGTAGTATTCCATTGTGTAGATATACCACATTTTCCGTATCCACTCATCTGATGATGGACACTTGGGCTGGATCCAACTCTTAGCTATTGTAAAGAGGACTACAGTGAACATTGGGGAATGGGTATCCCTTCGACTGGATGATTTCCATTCCTCTGGGTATATTCCCAGCAATGGGATAGCTGGGTCATATGGTAGATCTATCTGCAATTGTTTGAGGAACTTCCATACCATTTTCCATAGAGGCTGCATCATTTTGCAGTCCCACCAACAATGTATGAGAGTTCTTTTTTCTCCGCAACCTCGTCAGCATTGACCATTCACAGTCTTTTGGATATTAGCCATCCTAACTGGGGTGAGATGGTATCTCAGTGTGGTTTTGGTTTGCATTTCCTGAAAGCTGAGTGATGTTGAGCATTTTTTCGTATGTCTGTTGGCCATTCGTATATCTTCCTTTCAGAAATGCCTATTTAGCTCTTTTGCCCAATTTTTAATTGGGTTGCTTTTTTTTCTTATAAACTTGTTTCAGTTCTTTGTGTATTCTGGATATTAATCCTTTGTTAGATGTATATTTTACAAATATTTTATCCCACTCTGTTGGTTGTCTGTTAACTCTGTTAATTGTTTCTTTTGCTATGCAGAAGCTTTTTAGTTTGATATAATCCCATTTGTTTATTTTTCCTTTGGTTGCCCGTGCTTTCATTTGTGCCCAATCCTACTTCCTGAAGTGTTTCTCCTATGTTTTCTTTTAAAAGTTTTATTGTTTCATGGTCTATAATTAATTCTTTAATCTATTTTGAGTTGATTTTAGTATATGGTGAGAGGTCGGGGTCTAGTTTCATTCTCCTGCATATTGATATCCAGTTATCCCACCACCATTTGCTGAAGCGGCAGTCTCTTCCCCAGTGTGTAAGCTTCGTGCCTTTGTCAAAGATCAGATGTCTGTAGGTGTGTGGGTTGATGTCTGGATTCTCTATTCTATTCCACTGATCAGTGTGTCTGTTTTTATGTCAGTACCATGCTGTTTTGGTTATTATAACTTTGTAGAATAGTTTAAAGTCAGGTACTGTTATGCCTCTAGCTTTATTTTTTTTGCTCATCATTGCTTTGGCTATGTGTGGTCTTTTGTTATTCCATATAAATGTCTGGATAGTTCTTTCCATTTCTGAGAAAAATGTCATTGGAATTTTGATGGGGATTGCATTGAATTTGTATATCACTTTGGGTAGTATGGA
>NW_007726832.1:352509-354017 GCF_000696425.1 Galeopterus variegatus
TAGAGATTTTTCACATCCTCGGTTAACTCAATTCCTAAAGATTAACTCAATTCCTAAGTATTTTATTTTTTTGGTGACTATTGTAAATGGGCAAGCTTTCTTGATTTCTCATTCTGCATGTTCACTATTGGAGTATAGAAATGCTACTGATTTTTGTGTGTTGATTTTGTATCCTGCTACTTTGCTGAAATCATTTATCAACTCCAAGAGATTTTTGTAGAGGCTTTAGGCTGTTCGATATATAGGATCATGTCATCTGCAAACAGGGACAGTTTGACTTCATCTTTTCCAATTGGGATGCCCTTTATTTTCTTCTCTTCTCTGATTGCTCTGGCTAGTACTTCCAACACTATGTTGAATAGGAGTGGTGAGAGTGGTCATCCTTGTCTAGTTCCTGTTCTTAAAGGAAAAGCTTTCAGCTTCTCCCCATTCAGGATGATACTGGCAGTGGGTTTATCATATATGGCTTTAATTATGTGGAGATAACTTTCCATCTATACCTAACTTAGAGAGGGTCTTTGTCATGAATGAATGTTGAATTTTATCAAATGCTTTTTCAACATCTATAGAGATGACCATATGGTTCCTGTGTTTGATTTTATTAATATGGTGTATCACATTTATTGATTTGCCTATATTGAACCAACCTTGCATTCCTGGCATGAATCCCACTTGATCGTGGTGTATAATTTTACATATATGTTGCTGTATTCTTCTAGCTAGTATTTTATTGAGGATTTTTGCATCTATGTTCATCAAGGATATTGACCTGTAGTTTTCTTTTTTAGTTGTATGTTTACCTGGTTTTGGTATCAGGGTGATGTTTGCTTCATAAAATGGGTTTGGGAGATTTGCCTCTGTTTCAGTCTTTTGGAATAGTTTGTAAAGAATTGGTGTCAATTCCTTGTTGAATGTTTGGTAAAATTCCACTGTGAATCCATCTGGTCCTGGGCTTTTCTTTGTTGGGAGCCTTGTGATAACAGCTTCAATCTCCTTTATTGTTATTGGTCTGTTCAGATTTTCTACATCTTCTTGGCTCAGTTTTGGTAGCTTGTGTGTGTCCAGAAATTTATCCTTTTCCTCCAGATTTTTAAATTTGTTGACATATAGTTGTTTATAGTAGTCTCGAATGATTCCTTATATTTCAGATGTATCAGTTGTAATATCACCTTTTTCATTTCTAATTTTTGTTATTTGGATCTTCTCTCTTCTTTTTTTAGTTAGCCGGGCTAATGGTTTGTCAATTTTATTTATCTTTTTAAAAAGCAACTTTTTGATTCATTGATCTTTTGTATTGTTTTTTGGGTTTCAATTTCATTAAGTTCTGCTCTGATCTTAATGATTTCTTTCCATCTGCTAACTTTGGGTTTGGATTGTTCTTGTTTTTCTAGTTCTTTAAGGTGAAGTGTTAGGTTGTTCACTTGCCATCTTTCCATTCTTCTGAAGTAAGCATTTAATGCGATAAATTTCCCCCTTAGTACTGCTTTTGCAGTATCCCACAGGTTTTG
>NW_007726832.1:354192-373442 GCF_000696425.1 Galeopterus variegatus
CAACAAAACAACTTTTTGCTTCATCCATCTTTTGTATTGTTTTTTGGGTTTCAATTTCATTAAGTTCTGCTCTGGTTTTAATGATTTCTTTCCATCTGCTAACTTTGGGTTTGGATTGTTCTTGTTTTTCTAGTTCTTTAAGGTGAAGTGTTAGGTTGTTCACTTGCCATCTTTCCATTCTTCTGAAGTAAGCTTTAATGAAATAAATTTCCCTTTAGTACTGCTTTTGCAGTATCCCACAGGTTTTGTATGATGTATCACTATTTTTAATAGTTTCTATAAATTTTTTGATTTCCTGTTTGATTTCTTCTTGGACCTATATGTCATTAAGTAGAATGCTGTTTAATTTCCATGTGTTTGTATAGTTTCCAGAATTTTGTTTGTTATTGATTTCTAATTTTAATCCATTGTGGTCTGAGAAAATACATGGGATAATTTCATTTTTTTTGAATTTGTTGAGATTTGATTTGTGACCTAACATGTGATCTATCCTGAAGAATGATCCATGTGCCGATGAGAAGAATGAATATTCTGACATTGTCGGATGGAATGTTCTGTAGATATCTGCCAAGTTCAATTTGTCTAGTGTATTGTTAGGATCTTGTGTTTCTCTGCTGATTCTTTGCCTAGATGATCTGTCCAATATTGATAGTGGGGTGTTCAGGTCCCCTGCTATTATGGTATTAGTGTCTATTTCCTTCTTAAGGTCTAATAGAGTTTGTTTTATAAATCTGGCTGCTTCAACATTGCATGCGTATATACTTATGATTGTTATGTCTTCCTGATGGATCAATCCTTTTATCATTATGTAGTGGCCCTCATTCTCTTTTTATGGTTTTTAGTTTAAAGTCTATTTTATCAGATATAATAATAGCTACTTCAGCTCGTTTTTCATTTTTGTTTGCATGGTAAATCTTTTTCCATCCTTTCACTCTTAGTGTGTGTGAGTCTTTATGGGTGAGGTGGGTCTCTTGAAGGCAGCATATAGTTGGGTCCTCCTTTTTAATCCAGTCAGCCAGTCATGTCTTTTGATTTTGGAATTTAAGCCTTTTACATTAAGAGTTGTTATTGAAAAGTGTTGATTTATTCCTAGCATTTTATTGATTTTTGTTTGGATGTCTTAAGTGTCTTTTGTTCCTTTCTTTCTGATTTACTGTTTGTTTTCTGTATTTGTTGGTTCCTTGGGTTGTAGATAGCCTTTTTTGTTTGTTTGTTTTCTCTTCATAGATGCCATTTATATTATACTAGTGGGTTTTGATTTTTCTTGGGTTTTTATGGCAGTGGTAGTTGTTTTTCAGGTACCAAACCCAGTACTCCCTTGAGAATTTCTTGTAAGGCTTTTCATGTGGTATTGAACTCCCACAGTTTTTGTTTGTCTGAGAAATGTACTATTTGTCCTTCATTTCAGAAGGATAGCCTTGTGGAGTAGAGTATTCTTGGCTGGCAATCTCTGTTTTGTAGTATTTTGAATATATCATCCCATTCCTTTCTGGCTTTTAGGGTTTGTGATGAAAAGTCTGATGTTAGTCCGATTGGGGATCCCTTGTAGGTGATTTGACGCTTCTCTCTTGAAGCTTTTAAGATTCTCTCTTTGTCTTTGAGTTTTGTCAATTTGACTATAACATGTCTTGGAGAAGACCTTTTTGGTTTGAATACGTTTGGGGATCTTTGAGCTTCCTGAATCTGAAGGTCTGTGTCTTTTCCTATACCTGAGAAGTTTTCTGCCACTATTTTGTTGAACATGTTTTCAATGCAATCTTCTTTTTCCTCCCCTTCTGGAATACCCATGACTTGGATATTTGAGTGCTTAAGATTGTCTGAGATCTCTCTTAGATTTTCTTCAATGCTTTTTATTCTTTTTTTTTTTTTTGTCTGCCTGTGTTATTTCAAACAGCCCATCTTCAAGGTCCAAAGTTCTCTCTTCTACTTCTTCAAGCCTGCTGGTTAAACTCTCTGTTGTGTTTTTTATTTCGTGGAATGAATTCTTCAGCTTGGCAAGCTCTGCTACATTCTTTTTCAGGGCATTGATTTCCTTGTACATTTTTTCTTTCACGTCCTGTATACTTTTCGTTATTTCATCATGTTTTCTACTTGAGTTTTCTTGTATCTCATTTAGTTTCCTTAGAATTATCACTCAAAATTCCTTGTCAGACATTTCAAGGGCTTGTTGTTCTATAGGATCTAGAACTTCAGAGTTCTTACCCTTTGGTGTTGTGCTTTCTTGATTTCTCATATTTCTGGTATCTTTCCTCTGATGTTTAGCCATTGTGGCAGGGGGTGTCCCAGTCTACTGGTTTGACAAGATTGTCTGGCTAGGATGTTGCTGGGGTTGCCAATTTGTATGACTACCTCAGTGTCTGCTCGGTTAGCCACTAGTGCCTTGTGTGTTTGATTGCCTCGGGACTTGGACCTCTCCTGGGAGCTGCCTCTCTGGTCAATGTGCACTCGGCCGGGCTGGTGGGTCACGCGCCGGCACCACAGGGCGTGTGGTCTCTGCAGAGCTTCTGCTTCCCCTGCTGGACGTCTCACTGCTCTGCATGAACTTGGCTGCTGGGTCGCGCACCAGCACCACAGGGCGTGTGGTCTCCATACAGATTCCCCTCCCCTGCTGGACGTCTCCCTGCCGTGTGTGCATTCAGCTGCTGGGTCACGTGCGGGTACTGCCCGGTGTGTGGTCTCTGCGGAGCTTCCGCCTCCCCTGCTGGACGTCTTCCTCAGCCACATTTCTTATTCTTTAAAAATACTTTAGGATAGGTTAAGGTCTCTTTGAAGATGGCAGTTGTAGCCCCTTGATGAGAAGTGGTAAATTCAAAAACTGAATTAAAATGATAGACTAATGGGTACAAAACTATGCTATCTACCCTAAGTGAATCAGTGTACAGTACATGCATATATTGAAACAATGCACTGTACCCCGCAAATATGTACAAATATATGTTAAAATATTTTGAGTAAAAAGTAAATTGAAGACTCTTGACCAGAAATTTTCGTGTTTTGCTTAAATGATAGAAGCAAGTGATAGTTTGGCCAGCAGCCCCAGGTGCATTAAAATTCATATGGTCTCTGGAGTAACTGGATCCATTCCAAATGCTGGTTTTCCAGATGAAGCTCAAGACCTTGAATTGAATCCATATTTTACAGGGGCATAGTTAAAATGAATAGAAGAAACTAGTGATGTCATCCGTTCTGTGCATTCAGAACCCTGCCATGTTTTTCTTTTCAGTATGACTTTTGTTGCAGCTACCTGTGGAGCTCCACTTAGACTGGAATTTCTACACTTGTCATAGCAGGGGAATGTATGCAACCTTTCCCTAAGATGTTATTGTACCTCGGAGGAAGACTAGAAAGAGTGAGACATTTCTCACTTCATCTCTTAGTTTAATATCTCTCTAAGCAACTCAGGCACCGTAGATTGAAAAAATAAAACTGTTTTACACCCTCCTGGGATGTTTATAAAATAATATGTCCATTCATAAGACATAATAAAAATAGTATTAGTATACCATAATAAAATATTAGGGCTTTGCTAGAACAAAAACAAAATTTAAATTCACCTAATGTCCTTTCAAATGTAATAGCCTTCTAGGGAAACACAATTTAGGTTTGAGAACATTAGTTATGTACAAGACTTGTCGTGGATAACTGATATCACCTGAGCCACAAAAATACAGAGCCACCTGGCCCTTTCCAGAAATATTTCCTCCAGAAATTATATTGTTCCTTCAACAGGCAAAGCTTTTACTCAAATGAGCTGTCTCCAATAAGCTCTCCATCAAATTTTCTGCCACTGGTGCAGTTGTCTTAATTTTACTTAAGTGCCTCCTGGCTAACTTTGAGTCCAAAAAGACAAAGCATATCTTATTGGACAGAATTTAAGCTTAGGAGGAAAAGAAAACCAGCTGCCTTCTTGACCTTCCTGCCTTCTTTCCACTTCTAATGGAGATGAAATGGAGGAGAGAGAGAAAATGGCCCTGGTTTCCAACTTGATTTACCTGTTTTGGAGACTGACTGACCTGCAGCATATGAATGACCTCCATATAAACAAGTTCGTTGAAAGATTTCCTGCCAAAGTAAAATTCAGTCTGATAATTTGCTCCCACAAAATTAGGTTTTAAATGGTTGGACAGAACTTTGCCTTTATTTGCTCTGTTGACTCAAGGTGAGGGCTAACATAGTGAGGTGTACGTTTTTTTTGCTAATAAAATATCACCATTTATACATAAGAGTAGGTAGTGGATAGTAGAATGAATAATGGAGAAATTTGGTTGCTTTTCTTATAAACTTGTGCATATAAGAAAAAAATATTCTGTAAAATATGGAAAATATTTTTAACTCTACACCTGTTGGCTGAATTTCAGTGAACATAAGTAATAATAGCTTTATCGATACATCCATTTATTTATTTTTTCAGTATTTGCTTGATGCCTGCTGCCCCAGGCACTGATGATACAGCCACAAAAAAGATACAGAAGTGGGCCTTCTATTCCAGTGGGCCCTTCATGGTGTCCTGTTCCTTAAAACTCTCCTTCCTCTGAAGTCCATCTCCATTTTATTTATTTTGTTTTCCCCCAAAAATGGTGAGCTGCTCCAAGGTGGAAATTCTATCTGGTATTTTCTGTGATGCTAGACATTCAACAAATACTTTTTAGACTGGATTGAACAAAGACTTTTGAAGATATAGGTGAGGATAGTTTTAGATAGTATAGGATGTAGAGATTTCAAGTGAGGGAAAAGGGGAGGCCCAACAGAGGGATTGTGAAACTGATATGACCTTCACTGTGCTTCAGACATAAGATTTCCACTTTGAATTCTTTTATATGTAAGGTATTTCTGTAAGATGTCATTTGAAGAAAGTGTTGGCTGCTGGAAGGAAAAAATGAAAATCACTGATTGGCCCAACACGTCCGTCTTAATAGGTCTTTTAGTTAGGACTAAAAAGGTTGGGTGATTTGTCCAAAGTCACACATATAGTTAATAATACTCTTAGAAGCAAAACCCAAATCTTCTAATATCCAATTTGCGGTATTTTTCCATGGCATTCTACTGTTTACAAGTTTACAAGTGTTGCATTCCAGCATAATGTTTGACACATAAGTAGCATAACTGAAAAGAAAGAATGTTAAAATCCACTTTGACAACACTTCATTTCTCCTTGGACATAGCTCAGTATTTCTGTACTTAGCATAGTAACTCACACAGTGAGTGCTTAATCGTGGTGGTTGTACTGATGATGGTTATCCTTGGTTGATTGTTTCATCTTTCGAGGTTAAAGCACTCTAATTTTTTTATTCTGTTCTCATCATCTCCCCCCTCTCACCACTATCCCTTCAAATATCTTTATTGCCTTAATTTTATGACTACAGTCCTTAGGATGGACAGGATCTGGAAACTCGGATGTATATAGTCAGTTCTAACCTTAGCTACCACTTAAATGCTTTTACCTTATATGTTTAATTATGTAACACTTAACTGTTGTCTATTGTAAAGATTAAGAAAGTAAATAAATGATTACAAAACACGAGTTGTGCTAAAAATGCTTTTGCTTTTGAGAGTTCAGTTAGTGTTTTTGTTTGTTTGATTGATTTCTTTACAGGTATCATTGAGCCATCATTTGACTCACCCTTCCCACTGCATCTCTACAGATGCAAGTTTCATTTTAATTAGTGCTTTTAGCTCTTGCTATGGTAGCTTCCCTAGTTTTATGGGTTTATTTGATGCCCCCTTCCTTTGCCTCCCTTGCTACCTGTTCACTCTGTTTTTCAGTTGGATGTCTTCTTCACTCTAGATTACCTAATATTACTGACAATGATTTTGAGCTTTCCTCAAGGGATGATGATTTAGGATTGCAGTTTCCCACATCTTGCAGACAGATCCTCTAGGACTAGTACGGCCAGAAGGTTCCCTCTCTGATGCAGAAAGGGGTCTGCTGCTGTCAGCCACTGCTGCTAGTGCTGTTGCCACTGCAGCGTGAGGGAGCAAATTGGTTTTGTGGCCAGACAGAATTCAGTTTTATTTATTTTCCCATTGGGTTGCTGTTACCTCTTTCTTATTAGCACCCTACTAATGCAGAAAAGTATTATAAAAAGAGTTTAGAATTGAAAGGAAGAAGTTAGATCTTCATCTGGTTAAAAAAAAAAAAATAGGGCCTCCACTGTTAAAGCTTAGGCTAGGTTTGCAATTTTAATTTAAAGCTACTTTCACCATTTTCTTTTGCTTTCCACTTTTTTTGGCCTTAGGGATGATTTTGTTACAGGTAAGTGACAAGTACCTCCCATCCTTGCCCACTATTTTTAAATTGATGAATTTTCTTGGAGTAGTATATCTATCCATGGTATAGATTTTGATATTATGTGTTGAAAGTTTGTAATTCAGTCTTTTCAGATGTTCAATATTATTTGATGACATTGATACATAGAACTATGGCTTTTTATAAGATCTTCTAACTATATGTAATTGTAATTATTGTGCAGTTACTTTTCAAGTTGAGAAGTTTGGAGAAACTAGGACCACTTTGGCCATTTTCCAGATAGACGGTATCCAGGCTATTTTTATTTATTTATTTATTTATTTATTTATTTTTATTGAAACATAATTGATTGTACATGTTTGCAGGGTACAGAGTTGCATATCAATACCTATGTGCAATATGTAATGCTCAAATCAGGTTAATTAGTATATTCAATATTATACAATGTTATCGTTTTATGTGGCTCTTAATTTTTCCCTTACCCCGCTTCACCTCCCCTTTTCCCACTTCTCATAACCTCAGTTCTCTTCTCTCCTTTTCAAAGTTCAATATATTATTGTGATTGCTATATCTTTTTTTCTTTCTTTTTTTAATTTGTTTATTTTTTAGGTCCCACTTACAAATAAGGACATGCGGTATTTCTCTTTCTGTGCCTGGCTTATTTCACTTAACATAATTTTCTCTAAATTCATCTATGTTAGTTGAAGTGGTAGGATTTCATTCTTTTTTATGGCAGAATAGTATCCCATTGAGTATGAATACCACATTTTCCTTATCCAGTCTTCTGACAATGGGCATTTGGTTACAACTCTTGGCTATTGCAAGTAGAGCTGCGATAAACATGGGAGTGCAGGTATCCCTTTGACATAATGATTTCCATTCCTTTGGGTATATACTTAGCTGTGGGATTGCTGGATCTTACAGCAGTTCTATCTGTAGCTGATTGAGGAAGGTGCATACCATTTATCATAAAGGCTGCACGAATTTACAACCCCACCGGCTGTGTAGGAGGGTCCCCTTCCTGTGCATCCCCACCAGCATTTGCTATTCTCTGTCATTTTGCTAATAGCCACTCTAATTGGGGTGAGATGATATCTCGATGTGGTTTTGCTCTTTATTTCCCTGATACTGAGTTATGCTGAGTGTTTTTTTCATGTGTCTGTTGGCTATTTGTGTATCTTCCTTTGAGAAATGGCTATTCAGCTCCTTTAGTCATTTTTAAATTGGGTTGTTTGATTTTTTACTGCTAAGTAGTTTGAGTTCCATGTACATTCTGGATATTAATCCTTTGTCAGATGCATAGTTTGCAAATATTTTCTCCCACTTTGCAGGCTGTCTTTTCACATTGTTAATTGTTTATTTTGCTGTGCAGAGGCTTATTACTTTGATATAATCCCATTTGTTTATTTTTCCTTTTGTTGCCTGTGTTTTGTGGTCATATTCAGAAAGTCTTTGCCTGGTCCTACTTCCTGAAGTGTTTCCCCTATATTTTCTTTTGGGAGTATTATAGTTTCAGGTCATATATTTAAGTCTTTAATCCATTTTGAGTTGATTTTGGTATATGGCTAGAGGTATGGGTCTAGTTTCATTCTTCTACATATGGATGTCCAGTTTTCCCAGCACCATTTATTGAAGAGGCAGTCTTTTCCCCAATGTAAGTTCTTGTTGCCTTTGTGGAAGATCAGTTGGTTGTGCGTGGGTTGGTTTCTGGGTTCTCTATTCAGGTCCATTGTTCTGAGTGTCTTTATTATTCCAGTACCATGCTGTTTTGATTACTATAGCTTTGTAGAATAATTTGAAGTCAGATATTATAATGCCTCCAGCTTCAATTTTTTTTTTTTTTTTTTTTTTTTGCTCAGCATTGCTTTGGCTATTCGGGGTCTTTTGTTGTCGTATACAAAAGTTAGGGATTCTTTTTTCTGTTTCTGTGAAGAATGCCATTGGTATTTTGATGGGAATTGCATTGAATCTGTAGATCACTTTGGGTAGTATAGACATTTTCACAATGTTAATTCTTTCAATCCAGGAGCATAGAATGTCTTTCCCTCTTTTTGTGTCTTCTTTTCATTTCTTTCAGTAGTGAATTGTAGTTCTCATTGTAATGATCTTTCACCTCCTTGGTTAAATGTATTCCTAGGTATTTTATTTTTTTGGTGACTATTGTAAATGGGCTAGCTTTCTTGATTTCTTTTTCTACTAATTTGTTGTGGGAGTATAAAAGTGCTACTGATTTTTGAATGTTGATTTTGTATCCTGTAATTATACTGAAAGTGTTTATGAGCTCTAAGAGTTTTGTTTTGTTTTGGGGTTTTTTTTGTAGAGTCTTTAGTTTTCTTTGTAGATAGGATTGTGTCATCTGCAAACAGGGACAATTTGACTTCGTCTTTTCTGATCTGTATGCCCTTTATTTCTTCTTCTTGCCTAATTGCTCTGGTTAGTTCTTCCAATACTATGTTAATTAGGAGTGGCGAGAGTGGGCATCCTTGTCTTGTTCCCATCCTTAAGGGGAAGGCTTTCAGCTTTTCCCCATTCAGGATGATATTGACAGAGGCTTTGTCATATATGGCTTTTATTCTGTTGAGATAGTTTCCTTCTATACCTAGTTTGCTGAGAGTCTTCATCATGAAGTGATGCTGAATTTTATGAAATGCTTTTTCTATGTCTATTGAGATTATGATCTGGTTTTTGTCCTTGATTTAGTTGATATGGTATATCACATTTGATGACTTCCATATGTTGAACTATTCTTGTGTCCCTGGGATGAGTCCCAGATGATCATGGTGTATAATTTTTTTGATATGTTGCTGCATTCTGTTTGCTAATATTTTTTTGAGGATTTTTGCATCTATGTTGATCAGAGTATAGGCCTGTAGCCTGTAGTTTTCTTTTTTAGTTGTATCTTTTTCTGCTTTGGGTATCAGGGTGATGCTGGCCTCATAGAATGAGTTTGGGAGAATGGCCTCTTTTTCAATTTTTTGGAATAGTTTGAAGAGAATTGGTTTTAATTCCTCTGTAAAGGTTTGGTGGAATTCAGTAGTAAAACCATCTGGTCCAGGGCTTTTTTTTTGGTTGGGAGGCTGTTGATTACTGCTTTTCTCTCATTGCTCATTATTGGTCTGTTCAGGTAGGTTTTCTTTGTCTTTTTGGTTCAGTCTTGGTAATTTGTATGTGTCCAGAAATTTATCCATTTCTTCCAGGTTTTCAAATTTGTTGGTGTATAGTTGTTTGTAATACTTTCTATTGATTCTTTGTATTTCTGTGGTATGTGTTGTAAGGTCTCCTTTTTCATTTCTAATTTTTGTTACTTTTGTCTTCTCTCTTCTTTTTTAGTTAGCCTAGCTACTGATTTGTCTATTTTGTTTATCTTCTCAAAAACCAACATTTTGTTTCATTGATCTTTTGTATCTTTTGGGGGATCTCTATTTCATTTAGTTCTGCTCTGATCTTAATTACTTCTTTCCATCTACTGATGTTGCGATTGGATTGTTCTTGTTTTTCTAGTTCGTTGAAGTGTAGCATTCGGTTGTATAATTGAAAACTTTGTATTCTTTTGATGTAAGCATTTATTGCAAGAAACCTCCCTCTTAATACTACTTTTGCAGTTACCCACAGGTTTTGGTCTGAGGTATCTTTATTTTCATTAGTTTCAAGAATTTTTTTGATTTCTTGTTTTATTCCTTGTTGGATCATTCAGGAACATATTGTTTAATTTCCATGTCTTTGCATAGTTTCCAGAGTTTTGCTTGTTATGGATTTCGAGTTCAAATCTGTTGTGGTCTGATAAGATACTTTAAATCATTTCAGTTTTTTGAAAATTTGTTGAGACCTGATTTGTGACCTAACATGTGGTCTCTCCTAGAGAATGTTTCATGTGCTGATGAGATGAATGTATATTCTCTGGTTATTGGATGAAATGTTCTGTAGATATTTGCCAGGTTCAATTGATCTAAAGTATGGTGTAAATCCTGTTTCTGTGTTGATTTATTGCCTAGATGATCTGTCCAGTTTTGAGAGAGGGGTGTTTAGGTCCCCAATTATTGTATTTAGGTCTCTCTAGTTAGGTCTAATAGTGTTTGGTTTATGTATCTGAGTGCTCCAGTGTTGGGTGCATATATATTTATGATCTTTATGTCTTCTTGCTGGATAGATCCCTTTATCATTATATAATGGCCTTCTTTGTCTGTTTTTATAGTTTTTGGTTTAAAGTCTATTTTATCCATTATATGAATACTATTCCTGCTCATTTTTGATTTCCATTTGCATTGTATGTGTTTTTCCATCCCTTCACTCTTTGTGTGTCTTTAAAGGTGAGATGAGTCTCTTGTATACAGCATATAGTAGTGTCTTGCTTTTTAATCCAATCAGCTAGTCTGTGTCTTTTGACTGGGGAATTTAATCTATTTACATTTAGAGTTGTTATTGAAAGATATTGTTTTGCTCCTGACATTTAATTGCTTTTTTTATGGTTGATTTAAGTATCTTTGTTCCTTTCTTTCTCTTTTATTGTTTGTCTTCAGCATTCACTGGGGTTTTTTGGGGGGTTTTTTGTGTGTTTTTTTCTGTTTGTTTTGGGGTGAAGTGGTATAGTTTCTTTATCTTTCTCATTTACATATCTGCTCTACCAGTAGTGTTTGTTCTTTCTCGTGTATTCCTGGTGGTGATTATAGTTTTTTGGGGTTCCATGTGCAGGACTCCCTTAAGGATTTCTTGTAGAGCTGGTTGTGTGGTGGTGAGTCTCACGACTTTTGTTTGTCTGGAACGTACACTATGTGATAGCCTTGCTAGCTGTGGTATTCTTGGCTGGCAGTTGTTCCTTTTAGTACTCTGGATATATCATCCCATTCTCTTCTGGCATGTAGAGTTTCTGCTGTATAGTCTGCTGTTAGTCGATAGAAACTCTCTTATCAGTGACAACACTTTTACTGTTTTTAAGAGTCTTTCTTTGTCTTTGACTGTCGCCACTTTTACTACAATGTGTTTCAAAGAGGACCTTTTTGGATTGAATCTTTTCAGGGATGTTTGAGCCTCTTGGATCTGGACGTCTGTATCTCTACCAATACCTGTGAAGTTTTCTGCTGCTATTTCATTGAATATGTTTTCAATGCCTTTACCTTTTTCCTCCCCTTCTGGAACACCAGTGATTTGGATGTTCATGCACTTAATGTGGTCTGCTAGCTCTTAGATTTTCTTCATTTTTTATAATTCTTTTTACTTTTTTTTTTGTTTTTGTCTGCCTGAGTTATTTCAAAAAGACCGTCTTCAAGATCAGAAATTGTTTCCTCCATTTGCTCTAGTCTGCTGTTTACACTCTCAATAATAGTTTTTATTTTGCTGAATGAGTCTTTCACTTCCATGAGTTCTGCTATATATATATATTTTTTTTTTATGGCATTTATCTCTTTGTAAATTTCCTCCTTCATATCCTGGATTGACTTTCTCGTTTTATTTTGTTGTCTAAGTCTTCTTGTATCTCACAGAGTTTCTTTAAGATTGTTACTCAGAATTCCCTTTCAGGCATATCAAGGGTTTCCTGTTGTATGGGGTCTGGTATTTGAGAATTATAGTGTTCTTTTGGTAGTGTCATACTTTCTTGTTTTTTCATATTTCTAGTATCCCTATGTTGATGCCTAGTTATCTAGTGGTTTCTTTTTCTATTACTCTGGGGTGTCTTGAGGAAAAAGACTCCCTCCTGTAGATTTGTTATATATTGGCCATTGGGTGCGGTGTTTTGTTTTTGGTTCTGGGTAGACTCAGTAGTTTCAGGGTAAACTTGGGTAAACTTGGTTTTTCTGGGTAGACTCAGTAGTTCTGGGTTGACTCAATATTCGGAGGGGGCACTGGCAGCTATGTCTGTGGCTGAAGTTATATGCATGTCTGGGCCCACGTGTGTGGGTGGGGGCCATGTGGGCAGCCAGGGTGGCTGGAGCTGCACAGGTGCCTGGTTGGCTGCACCCATATGTGCAAGTCAGCCACATCAGTGGCTCTGGGACCATGTGGGCAGCTTTATGGTTGGGCCCATGCAGGTGGGTAGGGTCATGCAGGCATGCAGGCAACAGGCTCCATGTGGGCAGGTGGGGCTGAACAGGTGTCTGGGAGTTGGGGTCATGTGGGTTGGTGGAGCCGCATAGGCAGCTGGGCAGTTGGGGCTGCAAAGACAGCTAGGTGGTGGGGCCACATGGGCTGCTGGATGGCTGGACCTAGGGGGGGTGGGTAGGATGTGCTGGCAGCCAGGTGGTTGGGGTCATGTGGGTTGCCAGCCGCACAGGTGCCTGGCACCACATGGGCAACATGGACCGCACAGTGTGGTGCGCTATACAGAATGAACTCCTGTATGGGGAGAAGAGCCACAGCTCTGGGACTAGACAGTGGCACAGGCAACTGCAGGTGTGGTGGGGGTGTGCTGGGGAATGAGCAGAAGAAAGGTTACAACTGGGAAGTGCTAAGGGTTAAGCAGACTCTTTCCTCCATAAGAGAGAATTCCTCCTGGCTGATCTTGGTTTGGAAGACATAACAGCAGCTGAATCCATGTACCTCTTTCTCCTCTACACGACCCTGCTTGGGTTCCATACTCCACAGGGTCCTCACCAGGCTCCTCACCAGGCTCCTCCTGCCCTCCCACACTCTCCCACCAATGCTCTCCCCCATGCTTAGCTGTCCTTTCCTTGCTCTGGTCCCTTTCTGTGGAAGGATCATGCGTTAAGCACCTCTAGTCTGCCATGTTGCACCTGACATCTAACCAAGCAATTTTTAGAGAGATTAGAAACTGAGGTTTATTAGATTATTTGCAGGTATGAGACTCTATGTAAGTTAGAAACTTGGGTGGTTGATCAAACTGGAATATGATTTTTTCTACTTAGAATCATGCTGGAACTAGGATTTACTTAGAGTGGCTATTATCTTTAACACAGTATTTTCCTTCAGCATTGTATAATGTGAGACAGTAGTTGCATGTATCATAGCCAGTCAACAAACATTTATTGATTATAACCATTTGTCCTAGGAGCTAAGGTATTAGTTTCACAGCAACTAGTTTAAATTTGTTCTGTTATTTACTCGAGATTTTATACTGTTGCTGTGGATAGATTCTTCTTTAGTCTGTGTGTCTGGGTTAGACAGAAGAATAGACAACTGTCTGGGTTTTAGTCATGATTTTTCTATGGATCCTCTGTCTTTTGGCCTTTTTTTCTTAGCGGTCACTTAATAGATACCACTCTGCTAATTTATCAACTTGACTATTTCTTATAATTGGATTAAAGGGAACATCTGTCACAGATGGAATTAATATCTAAGAGCTCTTCTATCTATGCAGTAGAATAACATATTTTTACAAACTTGAAACATGTTTTAAATAGCATGTACAGATAAAAGCCACCAGCAGCACATGCAGCTAGAAATTATGCTTAATATTAATATACATGGACAACCAAGGGACATACTTGGGGGTTCCTCAAAACAATCCTATTATATTTATTTATTCAGAGATCTTATGTATGTCAGACCAATACTTAGATGTAGTATAAAAATGTTTTATCCTCCATTAAACTAGACCTCAGTGCTTATCTTACTGAGCTCGCCCCAGAGATTCATCTTTAACACAAATGTGGAAACACAGTTCTTTCCAAATATAGCCACTACAGTTCAGCCTTTTCAGGGATTTATGGGACCTTCTTACCTCTCACTTATTACATTCTCCTGAGTTTAGCCTTGAGCCTTTAAAATGTTTCAAGAATGTTTTCTCATTCACTTTTGTGACAAAACTCTTTCTATGGGAACTTGTTGGACATAGTCTTAGCTTCCTGTTTTTGAAGCATCTATCCTCTCTCCCTGCCTGCCCCCAACGGTACAGGCATTCTAAGCTTTAAGGAGATGCACTATGCAAAAATTCAAATTTTTAAAAGAAAAATCAAATGCAAGTTTACACGAAGCTTGATACAGGGATTCCTCATTTTATACAAAAAAAGTGTTTCTAAGAAACTGAATAAATAAATTCTATATTTGTAGAAACAAATCTTATTTAAATGTATTAAATATACAATGTTAGCTTGGCCTTTAAAAAAATTGCCACATGGAATGCTTTCGTAATACAAATAGCCACTCCTAACTTGTGTGGTTTGTAGATTGGATAAGGGAATAATGGGTTTTCTTAACGTAGGGCACACCTATACTCTATATCCCCAAACAGGGTTTGTAATTTCAAGGAATGACCCTTTGTTAGACCCTGATTTCTCAACCTGTTCTTTTGTAGTCTCTTGTGGTTTCTTCCTACTTCATTAGCCCAGTTACTCAGGTGTACTTTCTTGACCGCTGATCGCTGCTTGGCTATCATATGTTATATATCAAAATGTAATTATATATTTGTGTATTTGTATGTGAGATGTAACACGAATTTGTTTAGGAAGCCTATAAATGTATGTCTTTATCTGAGTTCCATGGTATACAAGACCAGCAGGCACAGTACACATTGCTGAGGTTTTCTTTTTTTCTGTATATTGCAGTTTATTCTAAATATTGTTATTTTAACCTTTTACGTGACATACGAATGCTATCCACTACTGAAGTGTAACCACTTCTGAAATGAAATGGCATCTATCTAACCACATTGCAAATACTATTGGTTTTGTTTAGAATAGAGAACAGACACTCTTCTTTCTTCTTTGCACTGAAAAAGTTTAACCCATCTTCGATGTTGGCAAGGATAATGGGTCTTTTGATTTGTTTTTAAAAGGGTATGCACTAGTAATCTCATTTTAACCTTTCATTTTCCTCCTTACTATTCTGTCCTTTGGCTTCATTTGCTCTTTGAGGCTTTCTTTGCTTCTACTCTTGCTATGTTATGTAGGCTAATTTATGGGGAAACATATTGGCTGCCTACTGTGCATTTAAATTCCCCACTTCCCTGCTGCATTCGCGTGTAGCAACTGAAAGACATACATGAATGGAGGGCCATTCTTGTCAGCAAAAGTTTTTGGATGCATACATTACCAAGCACACATATCATTAAATATGAGTTTAATATCTGGAAGCAAAAGTGGTAGTACATCAACTTTGTGCACATAGGAGAAAAGAGCTCACTGTTTATGAGAACTAAATGGAAGTGTATCCTTCGTTATCAGTCAAAGAAATTAAGATATGAGAATTGGTCTTTAGGCCATCTGGTTCCTCCCCCAGGGACCAGTAGACAATTGATCCTTGCATTATTATATTCTTAGGGCTGATTATTATTGTTTAATGTTTCCATAGCTTTGCAGTAACTTCAAATGCTTCTGTAACCATATGTCCTCTACTTCTCTTCACCAGGGAAGTTCAGGTTGTATCTCATTTTAAAGGAGATGTCTCCCTTTCTTTTCAACTTTTAGTAAGCCTTATTCTACCAAACTAAAGCCCCCATAATTACCAAGTCAAGTTACTGGGATTCAGCCTTTTTAAGATAAATTATGTATACTTGGTTCTCTCCAACTTTTTAAATATATATTTTTTTTCCTCCTGTTCTGAGTATTTTTAAACAATTTTAGGAATTTTGTTATCATATGAGAGTACTTCACAAAGTTCATGGAAAGATTCATATTATCTTTCAATTCTATTTTTCCACGAACTTTATGAAGTACCCTTGTATAGTAATTTAACATTGTGAACATCTTAAAATTGGACATCTAGGACCAACTATCATTTTTTACAAAGGATAGAAATGTGAAGGGAAGGATGATTGCCTCAATATCTCTTCTTTTTTTCTCCCTCCCTCCTTCCCTCTCTGTCACACATGCACACATGTAATGTTTTGGCCTTTACCCAACCAATTTCCAAATGTCTAAGCCAGATCCTTATAGTGCTTTGGGATAGCGGGCAAGGGGGTGGGGTGGGAAAGGGGTACAGGGCCTAACATGAGGTTTGGGAGATGAGAATTAGATATATTAAGAAAGCAGAGAATTACAGAATTGCCAAGCCATAAGGGACCATAGAGAACTATTTCTTAGTTATGCAAATGAGGAGAGTGAGGCCTAGAAAGTTAATGCCTAAGTCAGCTGACTTCTCTGGAGTCCACTGTTTTGTGTTCTACACCAAGATGAAGGCAAAGATTGTGGGGATTACTAGTACAGGGTCAACATCCTAGAATTCCCATATGCCCATTAATTCATTCAGTTAATGAACATATATTTACTTACCAACTATGATGTGCCAGACACTGTGCTAGGTGCTAAATGAACCATATGGTCCGTGGCTTCAAGGAGCTTATAGTTTATTCACCAAACTGTAGTGTGAAATAACGAGCAGAGGAATAGGCAATCACAGTAAAGAGTGATGTATTTCCATAGGACATGTAGGATTCTATCATAGCATATAAGAGGCACCCCCTAATCCAGTTTTAGGTGGCTAAAGGTAGCTTCCTGGTAGAGGTTACCTAGGCCGAGGTAGGACAGGGTGTTCCAAGCTGATGTGATATTAAAGTACATGCAAATCCCTGAGACAAGAACTGAAAATATTTCAGTATGGCTAGAGAGTATAGAGTAGTTAAGGACTTGGGTAGGTGGAGAAAGAGATGGTATTAAGGGGTTGTCAAACTATACAGTGTGAATGAGACTGTAGAGATAAGCAGAAGCCAGGTCATGAAGGACATTATTTGCTATGCCAGGAAATTTGAAGTTCTGTGGCATAAGAGCAATAAATAAGTCACTGAAGAGTTTTTAAGTCAAGGAGTGATGTGATCATATTTGTCTTTTAGAAGGATCACTCTTTCTGCAACTGGAGAGTTGGTTGGAGGCAGGAAGACATGTGAGGAGGCTGTTGCAATAATCCACCTGGACTGAGATAATGTTGGTTGAGATGAAGGGAAGGGTTCATACTTGAGATAGGAGGTAGGGTCCATAGGGCTTGGTAACTGGATGTGGAGAATGAGTGAGAGGGAAGATTATGGATAACTCCCAGATTTCTGCCTGAGCAGGTAGGTGAGCTGTGTGCCATTTACTGACATGGAAAACATGGGAGGAATAGCAGAATTGTTGAATAAACATACCGATGGGATGAACAGTCTAGACTAGAGATATAGATTTGGGAGTTACCAGCATATGTAGAGATATGATTTGAAGTTGTGACGTCACCCAGAGCCAGTCTGAGGATCAGTTGCCTTTAGACCTTATTTTTTCTTAGACTCCTTTAGTAATCTGACAACTATAGACCCTCTCCTTATGAAATTTACATACGCAATTCTGCGTACAATTTTAGGAAGGTTCACAGACCTCTTGAAGCATATCCATGAACCTTTATGATGTCCAGATTAAGAATCCCTGGTTGTAGAATAAGAAAAAAAAGAAGCATAAAGGTAGAACACTGGGAAAACTGCCCTTTAAGAAATGGATAGAGGAGGAGAAGTTCATGGAAGAAACTGAGAAACCTGAGAGTTAGGGAGTGTCACAGAAGACAAGGGAAGAGAGAGTTTCGAGAAAGCAGGGATGATCAGCAGCGTTTAGTGCTGCAGAGAGGAAGAGTAAGTTAAGGACTGAAAAGTGATCATGGGCTTTAGCAACAAAGAGTGTCAGTGACCTTTGCAAGAGTTGTTTCAATAAAATGCTGTAGACGGAATCCAGAACGCAGTGATTATCCTTAATGAGAGGAGAGGAAGTGGGAACAGCAAGTACAGGCCACATGCTTCCGAGGGGTGGAGTAAAGGGGTGACTTGTCTTTTGTTAATTTAAAGCTGGATTGAGGGTGTTAAGAGTTTCTTTTGGTATTTTCTTTGAATTAATCATTTCATTTTCTGATTTCTTACCAAAATAAATAAATAAATAAATAAGCCAAATAAATCAACTACATAAGCAATGGGGTTTCACAGATTTCCAGTGGTTCTGTCTGATATTAATAAGTAATGCATTGTGGTTTTTAATCCCTACAGTTCTATAGCTCTTCCTCAGCTTTGCTTAAGGTATCTATCTAGCCAGAGTCCGCAATGCCTCAGGCAGTACTAAATTAGCACTATAGGTGTATTCAGGCCAGCCTGGCTGGGGATGAGAGAGGTAATAAGGCTGGCTTTAGACCTTTGATTGAGGAGCCAGCTTTGTAATACCAAGCTTAGTAATTATGGGGGCTTTATGTTTGCATGTGTGAACTTTAGTTAAGCTTTGTCATAGGTTTTTCAAAACAGCTGAGACTTTTTGGTCTATGAAGACATTAATTTGCATCTCCAGGGGCTATGCATAAATCAAATTGGGAAAGAGGGAAGGAAGAGCAGATTTCTTTCTTTGTGTGAATCTCAGCTCCCTGTTAACTGTTTAATTGAGGAGAAGGAAAGAGTACTATGACAATTACTAAATTAGTAATGCACTATTATCTTCTGCTTGATATATTCTTGCTTGGTATATTTATGCTAAGAAAGGCAGTAAACCCTATCTCCCCTAAGAAGGCCCTGCTTTGTTAACCTTCAACAGAAATGTAGACTCAGATTTCACAGTTCCTGTTGTTTCAAAGGGAAGCTTAATGTTGGTTGGTGATGGTTGTTAATTTAAACTTTAGTCTGCTTTTCTACCATCTGCTGTGTAGTGGCCTCTCAGTCACAGTTCATGGACAATAGCAAGGATCCCACCTGGGGAAAGCAGAGTAATAACATAGGCCTTTGGAAATTCTGCTGTTTCTTCCTCTCTAGCCATGGAAAAGATTATTAAGAGACCACGTCATCATGGAATTGATGGAGTGCAGTTGTCACACTGGAGTGAACTAAGGAAGGGATGATCGTGGACCTAAATTATTCTGACATTTAGAAATATCAGCATAAATGATGCTTTGGTAAGCTGAGGTTTTCCCTCCCCCATTATTTTGGATTTATCTTTCAATCACTTCATGAATCTAACTGAAGAATGCCAAGGTGTAGAAAAATGGAGGTTCTTCATGGTTTTCTTGTTTTCATACATGCTGCCTTTTTAGTTTAATGAACAAACAGATGATAACAAATAGAATATACTCTGCAAATTAGTTTAGGAACTCCCCCCCCCCCGACACAAAGGGGGGGGGGGGGGGG